>NC_049227.1:27583626-27884645 GCF_011100685.1 Canis lupus familiaris
TCTGAAACATAAGTGGAACTTGCTTATGCATCTTTCAAAAGCCTTAAAAATCCCCATAGCTTTTTACCTAAATGTTTCAGTTCTAAGACTTTATCCTAAAGAAGTATTTCAAAATACAGGGGGGAGAAAATAATTATGCACTAGTATATAATGACAGGTGATCGGTTCAGTAAATTCATCCATTATATAGAACATTATGCAGTCATTAAAAATTACTTACACAAAGCATTATCAGCAACACAGAAATATACTTCTGTCATAGATTTAAGCAGAAATAATTAGCACAGACTAAGAAACTGAAGGAAGAAACACTAACATGTTTACTACGGCCGTTGTGAAATTGTGAGCCAGTCTATTGATAATTCCTCTTCCTACTATTTCACGTTTTCTATAGATATATTTTCCCCAACCACTTTTTTTTTCCCAACCACTTTTTTAATTGAAAAAACTTTCTTTAAAAATAAATAAAACATGACTGATTTTAAGATCCATGAGGCCAGAGTCCTTGTTTCTCTTTCACTGTTGTGACTCCTGGTATTAGTGTAGGACCTACCATGTGAACATAGAGTGATTTTTATCAACTGGTTTTCTTGCAGTAATGATTTCCACTACACATTTGTGTCAGCAAATTTCTGAAGTCAGGTAAATTTACTAATAAGGAGGAAGGAGATAACGGTCACCAGCCACCATTTATTGAGTACCTACTATATGCCTGTCCTATGCTAGTCACTACCTATTTTATTTCTAGTCCTTTTAACAGCCTTGTAAGTATCATTATTGCATATTCCAGATGTGTAAACTGAGGCATTAGAGAACACTGAGGAATTTGCCTGAGTCCTACAGCTGTGTGATAGTGAATAAAACCTACCTGTGTGACTCCAGTGTCTTCACTCTTCTCAGCAGGACTCACCCAGCTATTTGGATTATTCTTGGGAATTCCAAAAGAAGAACCTCTCTCAGAACCAAGACAAGAAACTTCTAACATCTCAATTTCCCATCACAGGTGGTCCTGAGTGATTATTGTCCTCCGCCCCCCAGCTTAGTGTACATGACAAGGGTCTACATATTAAAAACTGGGCATCTAATGACCTAGTTAGCTTTTTTTTTTTTTTTACTTTATCTGTATTTTTTAAATTTTACATATTTTTATTTTTTATTAGTTTTAGAGGTAGAATTTAGTGATTCATCAGTTGCATAAAACACTGAGTGTGTATTACATCATGTGCCCTCCTTAAAGCCATCACCTAGTTACCCTAACCCCTCCCACCCCTCTTCAGCAACCCTCAGTTTGTTTCCTAGAGTTAAGAGTCTCTTACAGTTTGCCTACCTCTGTTTTCATCTTATTTTATTTTTTCCGTCCCTTCCCCATGTTCATTTGTTTTGTTTCTTAAATTCCACAGAAAGCTATCCTACCACCCAGCAATTGCACTACTACGTCCTTATCCAAAGGATACAAATACAGTGATTCAAAAGGGCACCTGCACCCCAATGTTTATAGCAGCCATGTCTACCATAGCTAGTTACTTTTCTATCAGACTTCCTGCTATATAAATCCATTCAGATTCCTTCACTGGAGACCCTGGGCTTGGCTTTCTTGATTCCCTGGGCCCCCTGGCAAGGCCTGAGGAGGCAGCTCTTCAGTGGGCTAGCCTGGCCACGCACACCACTGCCAGGAAGGCAGACACCAAGTTTGCCTGCAGAAATCAGAGAGTGATTACCTCCGTCGGGCCCTGGGGTTTGTTGGACCTGCAGGTTTAGAATGTGCTCACCTTCAAGGAATCTTCCTCATTCTTTCTACAAATGCCCACTGAGTGCTCACTCTGCATAGCACAATACTAAGTGCTGGAGTTTGAGGGGGAGCCAAACATAGGAGATCCATGTCTGTCTGTAGCTCACATCCCACTGGGGGAGACAGACATGAATGGGTAGCATCACACATATAATATGTAAACTGCCAGAGAAGTACATGGAATTACAACAGGGGCATTCAGAAGGTCGCTAAGAAAGCACGAATCTGAACTATGAAGGATGAGTATAAATTAATCTAGCAAGAGGGTGGGGAGGGAGGCAACGGTGACTAGAAGAAACCTGGCCCCTTTGAGAAACACAGATAGTCAGGTTTCCCCAGGGCACAAAAATGCTAGTGGAGGAGAGTGTAAAGAAGAAGGTGGGGGCCTGACACAGGTCACTAAGTGTCATGCTAGGGGTGTTTGCATTTCTCCCCAAAGCCATGGGAAGTCACAAAAGTACTATGAGCAGGGTATTTCTAGAAACATCCGTCTGACTAGCGAGGGGAATGAACTAGGGAGGTAGAGGTAGATGCAAGCTCCTCCTTTGTTCCCTGGCACAAGGTACCATCTCTCAGGTCATCACACACACACGGAATACTACCTCCTTCACAAAGTCCTCCGTCCCTGCGTCTGTCAGAGGTGCCCCTCACATGCCCTGGGACACTCTGCACTTGCCCCATCGGAGCACAAATCACAGTATAATGGGCACTTCTTGTGTTTCTGGCTGTACTGTTGTCTGTCTGAGAGCTCTATCAAGGCAAGGAATCACCTTTATTTGGTCCACACTTTACAACCCCAGGGCCTCCACGGTAGGCATTCAATAAATATTTACAAAGTAGCTAACATTTCCATGAGTACCACTAGACACCAGGTATCCCAACCCTTCTATATGTATCAACCCATCTGATGCTCCCAATGTCCCCATGCAGCAGGTTCTACCAGCATCCCCACTCTAACAGATGGGGAAACTGAGTCACAGAGAGGTGAGATAACATGTCCAAGGGCTATGTAGCTACTATGTGGCACCACTGAGCTCGAGTCCATGTTCTCAATCACAACACTGTAATGAATAACAAAAGAATGGAATTCTGATCTGTTATAGCCAGCATTTAATTATCTGTGTTAATGGCTTAAAGCAGTAGTCTGCATCCTCCACAACAGTGAGTAACAGTGAAATAATCCCTGGTGGACTCGGTGATACATATGGGTTTTTTTCAGTAGATTGACCTTCGTAAATTACCACTTAAAATAGCCAATGACAAAACCAATTCCTGTTCCCTAAGTAGCAATCAAACTAATGGACAGGAAGTAACTAAGAACTAAAGTGGCTAATTCCAAAAAAAAAAAAAAGCACTCAATCAACAAATTTAATTAGCACTTACTTTGTCTCTAAGCTCCTATCATCTTCCTCTGCCCCCCATCACTGCCCAACTTCTTGAAAGCATATCCCACACCACCGCCTCTATGACCTTACCTCCTATTCTCCTGAAATCAAGTCTTTGATCCTACAACTCCACTGAAGTCCACTCTACAAAGAATCAACAATGACCACTGTATCACCACATCCAGTGGCATGCTGCCATTCCTGCCTTGTCCATAGCATTCAAGCCTCTGCAGCATCTTCTCTTTAAAAATTCTCTTTTAGGGGGATCCCTGGGTGGCTCAGAGGTTTAGCGCCTGCCTTTGGCCCGGGGCACGATCCTGGAGTCCCGGGATCGAGTCCCGCGTCGGGCTCCCTGCATGGAGCCTGCTTCTCCCTCTGCCTGTGTCTATGCCTCTCTCTCTCTGTGTGTGTCTCCCATGAATAAAATAAATAAATAAAAAATAAAAGTTCTCTCTTAGCACTTTGAACACTGCTGCCTTCTCTGAAAGAAGGCCAAAAAGCATGAGGCATCCAGAGGGCCCTATCTTGTCATCTATCACTGGTAAAATTATTTTTTTAATATTTTATTTATTTATCAGAGACATAGAGAGAGGCAGAGACACAGGCAGAGGGAGAAACAGGCTCCATGCAGGGAGCCTGACATGGGACTCGCCCCCGGTCTCCAGGATCCCACCCCAGGCTGAAGGTGGCACTAAACGGCTGAGCCACCAGGGCTGCCCTCACTGGTAAAATTATATATGCTTTCTCCACCCTGAGTTTTAACCCACTGTACGCTATGAGATTAATGAGTCTCAGCTGTGACTTTTTTTTTTTTTTTACCTCTCCTAATCTTATAGGGACATCACAAAGAATTTCAATAAGGCAGTAAGTACCTCAAGTCAATTAGAAAATACATGAATAAACCAAACCTCCATGTAGAGCATACCATGTTGAATTCTGAGAGTTACAGGCAGTGTCAGTGAAATTTAGCTTAGTCCCTCAAAATTAGTTTTATTTTTCCTTCTAGCAGGGGATTTCATTTAAGGACACGAGAGGTACAGAGCTTCAGAAAGAGGGAAACCACTAATCACACCAACAAGGAGATTCCTTTAACTGCAATTATATATTGTGGTGGCATAGAAAAGGTTTGGGCATTGGTATCAGACATTTGGGCTAAAATTCCAGATTGGCAAATTACCAGTGCTGTAAACTTCTGCACTCATGCTTAGCTTTTGGAGACTCAAAGATCTTATGTGAAAAATGAGGATGATAGCAGGGGTAGTGAAGAACAAATGGGAAGATGTATGTACAAAGTTCTCAGCATGTAATAAGTGCTCATTTCCTCTCCTTACCATGTCAATTTCAAGGGTTCAGAGGCTGCCATATTCCCAATATCAGAAACCAATCTCTATGCTTGCATCACAGCCATGAGCTTCCCCACACTTCCCCACACTTCCCAACCTCTGGAAGTTGGGCAGGGCCATGTGAATAGCAGTGTCCCATAATATGAGAGTGGAAGTCATCTGTGTCACTTCCTGGCTGAAGCATTCAGGAGCCGGTGCAAGATGCTCCAGCCATCTATTCCCTGTGGCGGCAACCCAGAAGCCACGAGATCAAAGCAGCTTGCATTTCTGACTCACCACCCAGAAGGCAGCCCTGGAGAGTTGCCTAACCTGCTCTGGAATCTGCATGAGTGACACATAAACCACTGTTGTGCTAAACCACTTAATTTCTGGGTTGGTCTGTCATTATGGCACAGCTGAGCCCACCCAGATTAAATCCATCACTCACTGGGGGGGGCGGGGGGGGGGGGGCTGGAGGCGAGAGGGGTCCTTATTTTCTCAGTGGTGGAACAAGGGAAGAATTAAAGCTCATGGCTTTTCTCACCCAAGGTCTTCACTATTAGCATTTCCCCTTCCCCTTCCCCTCCTCCTCTCTCCTTCACACACCAGAATCTGATATTTTAATTTTACCCATGAAGAACTTAAAGCCCAGAGAGGTCCGAAACCTCACAGCACGTAAGTGGCATGGCCAGGCCAAGAAGCCAGATCCCCTGACTTCCCCGCAGCTCTCCTACTAGCCACAGTACACTACCACCCTGAAGCTTGCCACTTCAGATGTTAATAATGCTCTGAGCCTGCCATACCTTTCAATCACTGTTAAGTGATACAATCCATGCTACATTAATGCACTAATTACCAACAGAACACATTACCATGCCCTAATCACTAAGAAGTATTGTCAACTCACCATTCTGTTTGCCAATATGAGCATAATGTTCCCAGTCATTCCAAGGTTTGGCATGAGGAGAGAAGAGAGAATACAATGAACAAGAGATTGATTCATTTCATATCGATAACCAGTCAGGTGGCCTTTCTATTATTACTCTTTTTTATAGCTCAACACAATCTGACAGAGCCCTAGAAGGAAGGTGGCTGATGGCACAGGTCATGTGGATGAGTTCTAGAAATAAAACTTCCACCTGGTTTAGATTCTAATCCTCCCCTTTTCTACCTCCATGGGTTTTCAAAGTCTCAGTTTTACAGTCACAAAATGAGAATGGAAGTAGTGCCAGCCTCATGAGATTGCCCTGAGAATTCAACAGTATCACAGACATAAAGTCCCGAGCAAAGTGCCAAACATAGAGTGAGGTGCTCAATTGATGCTGGCTTTAAGTATGATTGCTACTTAAGGACAGCTCTCCCTGTGTCTTAATAATTTGTGTGTTAATAATTAAATTTTCCCAAAAGCTTAAAGAAAAATTGATAAAGGAGGCAGTGATGAAGGACCTTAAGTTATCATTTATGAAACACTTGCCTATTCTGTGACATGATTCTTGGTAGATACTTTGCCAACAACATTCTACCTTCTAATCTTCGTCATCACCCTGTGAATTAGGTATGGATAGCCATATTCATAGACAAAGAAACAGAGGCTCAGAGAGGTTAAGTAACTTGTCCAAGGTCACACAACTGGGAAGAAGTAAGTACAGCAAGGCCACGATTTCAATCCAGGGTGACCTGCAATTTTTTCACTTCACAACAATGTGCTGATTCAATTTACTCCTCATGGATTTTCTGTCTACAAACATCTTCCTGTATATGTATTTGGGGAAATACAAAGGGAATTCCACTTGGGAGGAGAGGGATGGGCATATTCCCCAGGACTGCCATTTGGAACATATTTAGTTCTATGCACTTACTGAGCATTGACTACGTGCCCGGCACAGTGTGTAGTACTGGGATCCCAGAGACTGATCAGATATGACCCTTGCCTTCAAGGCCATTGGGATCCAATGGAAGATGGATACAAATGTGAGTCAGTTATAGGAGCCTCAACAGCACAACTAAGTATGAGAACACAGAAGAGAGAGAACACTTCTTAGAAGAAGCAAAACCTCAATCAAGATTTGAAAGATCAATAAACACCTGCATGCAGATGATTTGGGGAGAAAGGGCATTCCAGATGTGGTATCAGCATGTGCAAAATCATAGATGTGTGAACAGGTGTGCTGTTCTCAGGAAAACACAAGCACCCAGTTCTGCTGGAATATACCGTGTGTGTGGGGGGGTGGGGAACGGTTTGATAGAATATACCATGTGTGTGTGGGGGGGTAAGGTCTGCTGGAATATACCTTGTGAGGGGGGCGGGGAGGCCCAAGGGAGCAGGTGAAGGGCCAGTCATTCCTGGGGACGTCTCACTAGACTCTGAAGCCTGGAGCTGGGGGAGGCCACCGATGGGCAGGCTTTATCTAGATCCCTCTGTTTGCTGAGTGAGGACAAGTAGGTCTAAAGTAATATTTCGGAACCCTGGCTGCAGGGGAGCATTTGAAGAGATCAATTGACAGGATCCTGCCCCAGACCAATTAAATCAGACACTGGAGGTTGGACACTGGTGCATCAGAAAGGCTCTTTGGGCAATTCTAATGGACAACCAGGATTCAGGCTGCTGGTTTAGAGGCAGGAATAGCATCTGTGAGCTCATGCTAGGGAAGCAGAGTCTGGAAACAACAATATTTTAGGAGATAAAATGGACACTTTTGATTGATGAGATGTAAGTGCTGAGAAGGAGGAAGAGGGTGGGTGGGAGGAGGTACTCCAAATATATGTATAATTATATATATATATATGTATATATATATATATATAATCTCACATAATATTGCCAGAGAGTCTCTAACAAGCCCATCAGCAATTATACATGTTTTTCATCCCTGTGAAGGTTATCTACGAGCAGACAAAAATATCACAATAATTCAAGAAAGCAGACTGAATGCTGCAGACACCATCCTCAATATTCGGATATCTACATTCATTCTGGTCACCCTTCATGATCCAGACGGATTTGCACTGAACCCATCCTGGCCTCGTGAAAGAGAAATATCTAGGGAATTCCAGGGGAGGAATGAAATTGCTGTCTCTTTAGTGCATTATTTACTTTGATGCAGAATTCTAGCAGCCACAGCCCAGCCCGGGCCCCATTGTTCACATGGTTGGGTAGGAAGTGTAATGGTAATACCATTAATTTGATAGTTCTAAAGGAGGTGATTTCTAATCTGAATTATTCTTAAATTGTGAAATGAGTCTGAGCCGGTTTGTAAAACAGCAAAGAGTCAATGCACCATACAACCTTGATTTTTTTAGAGTCCTAATGCCACGCAGAAAAAATTCTCCTCTGAACCCATTATAAGGGGGTTAAAGAAAAAAAGCCCTGATCCTCCCACCCCCTAGGCAAATTAGCAAGACAAATGTTAGCAAAAAGCTCTGCAGACGCACCATTATTTACAAAAGGGAGAATGAAGAAGATGCTATGAAATAAATCATGCTGACAGTTCAATCAAAAAAAATCAGAATATATTATTCATGCTGCTTCTCAGGAGTTGGAAAGAAACTGGACAGGGAGAGCCAAATATGTACTCGTGTGCTTTATTTACCCATAATAACAATTTGAATCCCTAAGGAACCTCTGTTTAATGAAATCTGCATGCTAACCTGACGTGACAGGCTTGCTCAACACATACTTTTTAATTCCAACCCCAGAGCCCGTGCTGTTCAAGGTACTGGGAATGCAAAGGTAGGCAAGACAGGTGAGACCCCAGACCCTAAGAAGGGTAAATTCCAGTGGTGAGCTGGGTGAATGGGCCAGCAACAAACAAGCAAACAAGTAGGTGATGGTCAAAGCAGTAGAGACCAGGCTGTACTTTATACTGGGGACTGGATGAGACCTCTCTGCTGAGGGGACATTTAAGCTGAGTGGTAGGCAGAAGCCAATGTGGGAGAATCTAGAGAAAGATCACTCCAGGGTAGGGTCCCCCCGGTGCAAACCACCTGAAAGCAAGACTAGGGTAGGCGTGTCCAGTGAACGTGAAGAAAGTCCAGGTGCACAGAGCTACAGTGAGCAAGGTGGCGCAGGTAGGAGGTGAGGTCTGAGAGGGAGACAGGAAATCTCTACCCAGACAGGACTTTGAAGGCTGTAAGAAGGAGCTTGGATTTTATTCTAAGTACAAGGCTGGCTGCTGGAGGGTTTTAAACAGAGAGGCAACAGGATCTTATTTAAACACTTCAAAAGACCTCTGTGGTTAGGTCAATAATTCAATGTGTGCCTGATTCCAGGAGGGGGCGGGGGGAGCTGCAGTAACTGGGGGAGGGTGAGGAACATGAGCAGGCTGAGGGGTCTAAGAGAGGGGATCCACCAGGACAAAATCCTTGAGAAAGACCAGCTGAAGCCACTGACGGTAAGAGGACAGAGTGAGCTGTGGGAATCGCTTCTTCAGTACTGATAAGTCACCAATGTGAACACATCTGGGAAAAATGATATAGTGTGGGGTGAGGGACTGCCCTAGCAGAACAGGATCTGGAAGAGAAACATGGACAAGCATATCTCAGGAGGGGTGGGCACTAAATCCCAGAACTATGAAAAGATTGGTCACTAAGAATGATATTAGACAAGAATGCTATAGGCCTTGGGGTGCCTGGGTGGCACAGTCAGATGAGCATCAGACTCTTGGTTTTGTCTCAGGTCATAATCTCAGGGTCCTGGGATTGAGTCCTACGACCGGCTCTGCACTCAGCATGAAGTCTGCTTCAGGATTCACTCTCTCCTCTGCCCTTCCCCCACCCTCTCTCTAAAATAAATAAATCTTATTTTTTTTAAGATTTTATTTATTCATGAGAGACAAAGAGAGACAGAGAGAGAGGCAGCGACACAGGCAGAGGGAGAAGCAGACTCCATGCAGGGAACCCGATGTGGGACTTGATCCCGGGACTCCAGGATCATGCCCTGGGCCAAAGGCAGGTGCTAAACCGCTGAGCCACCCAGGAATCCCCCCATAAATAAATCTTTTAAAAAATGCTATAGGCATTACATCTCAACTAGGGGTGACACTGCCCCTACAGGGGCAATAGGCAGCATTTCTGTCGTCTAGGAGAGAGGATACCAATGAATTGTAATGTAGAAACCAGGGATGCTGCTAACCATGGTACAAAGCACAAGAGAGCCCCTGCAACAGAGAATTATCCTGCCCCAAATGTCCATAGAGCCAAGACTGAGAAACCCTGAATGTACTCCAGCAGCAGAGTCGGACAGTCCTGGATTTCAGTCTGCTCTGTGTGATCTTGGGCAGTGTCCTTAATCTCAATGTGCCTCAGTGTCTCCATCTGTAAAATGGAGATGACACTAGTGCCTGCCTCCCATGGGGATGTGGATATAGAACTAAGGCCATTGGGGCAATAGCCACGCTTGTGGGCACTGAATGGAGAAGACAGACGCGATATATTCTTCAGAATACCTAGGTGAGCATGGCAGGTGGGGTAATGCTCTGAATGGAGCATCCATCAGGTGTGGATCTGGGTTTCCTCACACACAACAGGTGACTTTGAAAAGTGGCCCAATCCTCCCCTGCCCTCCCTTCCTAATCCCCATGTGGATATAGAAGCATAAGACTGTGTCTTCAGGACCACCCTGGTGGAAACAGTCCCTCCCAGGTTCCATCCTCTGTGGTAGGTGAGGGGAGAGACCAAGGACAAGTAACTGATGTGCCCAGCCTAAACTGGAATGCCCTTCCTACACATGGCAGTGGGGCCCTACCTGCCCCAGGGAGCTTTCCTAAGGAACATCTGAAGCCATCTTTATTTAACTCAACACTGAAGAGATGGTCAAAAAGCATTAGCAAACAATGTCTCAGGAATGTGGAGTTTCTCCATCTCACCACTTATTGACTTTGGGATGATTCTCTGAGGGGAGGGAGGGCTGTTCTGTGTATTGTAGAATATTCAGCAGCATCTCTAGACCTCTAGCCACCAACTTTAAGTAACTCCTAATGGAGAACCACTGAAGTAGCATGGTATAATAAAATAATCTGCATAGAAAGATAAAAGTTGGACTCAAATCTCATCTCTACCCCTTACTAGCCTTACACAGGCCACTTTCCCTCTTTAGGTCTCTGTTCTCTCATCTGTAATATGGGTCTAGTACTTCTCGGTAGTGGGAATGAAGTGTAAAGGTCTTAGCACAGGGTCTAACACGTGATTAGTTTTCAGAAAAGCTTTTATTCTTGTTTCTTTTACATGGTGGAAAGCTAGAGTCAAGACAGAACTTGGTCTCCATGACAAAGTCCATGCATAATAAGAGGAGTCACAAACAGTATGCATGGCCCAGTGCCTCCTTAACCTTGTGTTAGGAACGTCTGTTCTCTCCTCTATGGAATGGATATTCTTAGGATCACCACTGTCATCACTAGCAAAAGAAGAAACTGCTGGAGTCTTCAGCATATCTGGAAGCTGTCTTGATCTTATTCCAACTCAAAGAACCCTTAGCCTTTCAATTCTTACCCTTTATAGGGAGGGTGACTGAAAACCAACTCTTTATAAGATCCATCAAGGCATGGGAAAAAACAAGCATTGCAGCAGGCCAGGGTCGGGCATGGGTGGTCTCCCTGACAGCTTGTTTTTAAATACTTCCAAACGAAAGCGAGTGTGCCTCCAAGGAACTGTCTGCATGCTGGCAGATCCAAAAACAGAAGCAAAGCCCTCGTGGCCGGCTGCAGGCAGACATTCTGATGAAGAAGTGCTACTAATTTAAGCCCACTTTGAGAGGTGGCTGCAGCTACCATGGGAAATCACCACTATTCTCTGGAGGTGATGGTTAAGCACCTTACCGCATCACAGGGATGGCGAGAACAAAAGCCTCTTAGAAAGAGAGTGTCCCAAGCGGCATGCTCAGCAGGACATTGCACCCTAAGCGTTTTCTTCCCATACTACGTTCTGCTGAACATTACAGTCTATCAGGATTTAAGATGCCTTTTAATGTTATTTTGGTGACAGGGAGCCAATTACATCCCCAGTCCTGCCCCATCTTTTATCCCTCCCCTTGGTGGAGTTCCTGCAGGACATAGAAAGCAAAGAGTCTTGGCCAAATGGAAGCAAAGACTGCTTTGTTATGAGCTGGACCCCTATGCAACACTATAGTGCTAGACTTTCTAGAAAGGCTAGTCTGTGTCACATGGACCTGACATTCACCTTCATCTTAATGCAAAGAATAATCTTGACTGGATGCAGTGATAAGAATCTCTAGATATTAGGCATATGGTGACACAATTACCTGATAGACCACCCGGTGTGTACAAGGCCAGAGGGACAGGTATGAGTGAGAGGATCTGGCTGGGCTGGCCCTCAGCTCATCTCAGTCACTCAAATGCATGGAAGGAACAGGAGAGAGGGACCTTAGGGCAGTACACATCTTTAACACACAGGACCTCCAGTACACGTGGCCCATATTAGCCTCTCCTACTCTCTTAGACGTAGGAGCTAGGATGGGAAGGTAGAGAAGAAGTCTCTAGGCATAGGGAGACCAAAGCTGCTGAGAGACCTCTTCCCCCTGACAAGGAGCTCTATTTAGAAGTGATCCTTTCTAGGGGTGCCTGGGTGACACAGTCAGTTAAGCATCTGACTCTTGATTTCAGCTCAGGTCATAACCTCACAGTCCTGGGATTGAGCCCCGCTTCGGGCTCCATGCTCAGCAGCGAGTCTGCTTAAGGATTCAGTCCACTCTTGCGCATGCTCTCTCTCTCTCATATAAATAAAGAAATCTTTTTTTTTTAAAAAAAAGGAAGTGATCCTTTCTAGGAGATATAAACTCAAATTGGTCCTCTCACCTCCAGTGCCAAATATTAGGAACAGAAGAAATGAGCTCCTGAAGATGCAATGCTGCAGACCTTGGAAAATGGCTTACTCAGTCCTTCCTTTATCCAGCCTAACACAAAACAGCAACCTGGGCTCACACGTGTGAGTCAGCACTTCTCCTAGGAGCAGGCCTGTGTACAGACCAAGGTCAGGCGTGGGTAGGTGAGAACCCATCCCAGCCTCCAGGTCTGCTCTCTGATTCATTTCCAGCCTTTTCTGCACATGCATCCTCAAGCTTTGCTCCAACTCCTGCCGTCTTCTCCACGCAACTCAGGCAGGCATTCATTCATCATTCAACAAATATTCAGCGCATGCCTACATCTTGGGTGCCTGCCCCCGGGGGCAGAGGCTATGACAGGGATGTGGGGGCACCTGAGTTACTGAGGAAGAACCCTTCAAGAAAAGCTCCTAAGGGAGGAAATGAGAAGAGAGCAGGAGAAAAGCCAGAGCAAGGATGTGGTCACAGGCAGAGTCTAGGCTTTGCCTAATCCCCGGGGGATGGCTCTCAACAGCGACTGGCAAACTCTCTCTGAGAAGGACTAGACAGTAAATATTTGAGGCTTTGAAGACCGTATGATCTCTGTCACAACTGCTCAACTCTGCCATTGTAGCAGGAGAGCAGCCGGACCCAACACACAGATGCATGAGTGTGGCCATGAAGTTGAGGAGCTTGCCTGTCTTGCCCATCGGCGTACCCCAAGCCCAGAACACTGTAGGCAGGAGTAAATGCTGTTACAGCCCCACACCAGTCCTCTTTATTGGTGTCACTGGACCCATGCTCCAGCCGCCATGAATGCTGGGTGCTACTGGCTTGTAGTTGCCCTCCTCATACAGAAAACTACCCACAGCTAACGGAAAGCAGCTCACATTGAAGATCACACTCCCCCTCCTCATCTATCCAGCAGCATCCTATGGCCAGCGCTTGATGCATATGGAGACACAAAAGGCCAACCTTCTTGATTCTCTGATGGATACTTCAGGGGTACCATTTATGCTCTCAAGTCAGGATTAGCAAGTTACAGCCCAGGGGCCAGTTAGGACCCACCATGCATTCAACTCAATTCCCTGCGCTTAGCAGAGCCCAGAAGAGAGCAGAGAGAGATGTTTACTGAAGAGAATGGAATAAAATTAATCCTTGAGAGATCAGCAGGATTTGAGCAGAGTAGGGAGAGGAAGGCACTGTTTCAGGACCTCAAACAAACCAAGGGCTTTATTACACACTGTCCCACCTGCCACCAACATTCATTAACCTGCTTTCCCCATACCACTGTGCTGGCTGACCCACCTTCACAATGATCTCCTCTTAGATTCAACACGGTTAATATTTTACATCCTATATCCCTGTAAATAATAGCGAACATTCTTTGGGCATTTACTAGAAGCCCAGCACCAAGCAGGTGCCATATAGGATAGATGGTAAGTACTCTTCTTCTTTCTATTTCACTGATGAGGAAAATGAGGCTTCATGAAGTGAAATCAACTTTCCAAATTCCAACAGCTGCTAATAGTTAGGGACAACATGGAGCTGGGATGGTGGCCTAACTTCCCAGCCACTGGATTGTGCTGCTTCATAACCCTCAATTGTAGAACGGAGCTGGAGAATCTCAGAGGTTGTAGGGTTATTTCTAGGGTGTCTGAGGCAGTTCATGAAGAGACGACTCCAGAAGGCAGCTGAAAAGCTGACAAGTCGGGGAGGAGCACATACGCCTGCAGTCTGGGAGCCAATCTCAGAGAGATTAACTCCAACGGCATCTACCCCAATCCTGTCCTTCCTTGCCATACATCTCCGACATGACCATTATTAGTGACTGGGCTCAGAAGCTTGCCACCTTGTATGATCTGAATTGATCCAGTAAAGAATTCTCTGAAAAGCACCATTAAGATGATTTATAGTCTAATTTTGGTTGCTATAGATTCTGAGTCAGACTTATGACTAGAGAGAGGAAAAAAAAAATCCCCCACTCGCTTGGAATTCAGGCGAAGGTTTCCGTATTGATAGAGAAGCATGGCTGGCTGGGAAAAAGTCATATTTTTTAAGTTTACAGCTACCACTCCTGGTTTGGGGTTGCTATAGCAACCAAGGGCCTGCGGGGGGCCTCTGCTGTACGGAGCACTGATTGATAGGTCTCCCGAACACTGTTTAGACACTTCTGTGCTAGGAGCCAGATAACATTAGTTTATTTATTAAAATACATGTTAAAACACCCAGTCGTCTCTCTTGCCCCAGCATTTCATTCTAATCATTGTTGTTAAGGAATTGTTAACAGGCTACTGATAGGAATGGAAAGCAGTTCCCATTAGGGAGCTAAGCGCCATTTCGGGGGTGGAGGGATGTGCGCAGGGCTTTGGGCAGACCTGTGCATAGTGCATAATCATGCTAATTTGGCATGATTGATTGCTTCACTCTCTTCCTCCCCCTCCCTGTCCTGGACCCTCCTGGGCTTCTGGGGAGTTTGAGGCACGGCTAATCCCAGCAAAGACTTCTGATCCTGACTCTGAAGGGCTCTGGTAGGCCTGTGAATTTCTGTCTTCTCTGTCACCAGGATGACAGCCTGGCCTGGGTGAGTGGCAGTTTGCGCCTTGAGTAGAGTGAGTGTTATCAGGCGGTGGGGGGGGGGGGGGGGGGGGGTTCCAGTGTGTATGACCTATGACCTGTCAAAGGTGACACGGCTCAGGAGATGGCCTAGAGCTGTGGTCAGGACAGGCTGGGTGTGAATCCATCTTACTTGCTAGATTCCTTAGACTAAGCCCAAATACCAGCCAATGCTGCTCTACACCATGAGTTTGAATTTCCAGAGCAACATAGATATATCTTTCTTTTTTATGGGCCAGCTCATCCCATTTGTATTTGAGGAGAATCATTATCAGGCCCATCTTAGATTCCCCCTTTGCTCACTTATTCTCTCATTCATCTACCTGTTCGGTTACCCAGTCATTCCACAAATATCTGCTAGGATTCTACTGTGTACCAGACACTGTGCTAGACCCTGGGCTACCATGCTAAATGGAATAGGCACAGTCCCGCTTCCATGTGATTTATATTTTACTTAGGAGAAAGGCACCAAAAACCACTTTTAGAAGTTTTTTCATGGTGGATCTTAAGAGTGATAAAAGACCAATAGAGGATTCTAATGGACAAATCTAATATTCTACGGGAACACATTAACTGGGACAAATAAGGAAGTGGTTTGACAAAGAAGATGCTGGAAGGCAAGAGAGGCATGACATATCTGAGGGGAAGAACATTCCAGGGAAAGTGAGTAGCATGTGCAAACGTCCTGTGGTAAGAAAGAATTCAACATGCTTGAGGAACTAACAGAAGAGTGTGGCTGTGGAGAGTGGAAGTGAAAGAAAGTGAGAGTCCACTGGAACATAATGTAGGCAGAAAAATCCCATTCCTCACCTCTCCTCCAGCATCTTGAAAAACACATAAAAAGGAAACAGGGTCCTGGATGGAGCATAACATTTGGAAACGAGCCGGACTAATAATTTCTTCCAGACCTTGATACCTGAATACATCTGTGAACTCCTGTGTTTGTGCCATTGTCACTTTATCTAAGCTGAAAACTAAGTTTCCCAGAATCACCTTCCCTCTAGGGTTCTGGTTTAAATGATCCAAGAAAGGAACTTGTGAGGGATTTTTTTTTTAATTTATTTTTTATTGGTGTTCAATTTACTAACATACAGAATAACACCCGGTGCCCGTCACCCATTCACTCCCACCCCCCGCCCTCCTCCCCTTCTACCACCCCTAGTTCGTTTCCCAGAGTTAGCAGTCTTTACGTTCTGTCTCCCTTTCTGATATTTCCCACCCATTTCTTCTCCCTTCCCTTATTTTCCCTTTCACTATTATTTATATTCCCCAAATGAATGAGAACATATAATGTTTGTCCTTCTCCGACTGACTTACTTCACTCAGCATAATACCCTCCAGTTCCATCCACGTTGAAGGCAGAGATTGAACTCAGTTGTTAACAAAGTCATTGAGTGTGATATGGTAAGGGACACAGATGTTCTTGGGAGACCTCAGCTTGCCCTCCCTCTCCTCTATACCATAGCAAGTTTGCCTTCCTAACCACCGGCCCCACTGACCAGGTGCCTGGCTGCTGACTCTCGGGCGTACAGCCATACAGAGTTAACTGCCCCCCCAGAGTTCCCTGCATGCACCCCTTTCTGGTCCTGCTTCTCCAGCTGGACATGCTGAGAGTCTCATATTTGCCACGCAGGCCAGTGCTCTAGACAAGCTGGTTATTGGCTTTTTCTGATGCCCTGGTTCCCCGCTCCAGGTCTTTATGTCCCCAGCTCCTCACCTAGCTGTGTGAGATCCAATTCTTGTAAGAAAAGCTTGCTCCTGTAATACTCGTCATGATGTTTCCCAGGGAAGTTCAACTGTCATCAATCCAAGAGAAGGGAAGGGAAGCAAAAGGATGGGCAGGGGTGGGGAGGGAAGGGTAGAAAAGATAAGACATCCCACCCTTAGATCTCATCAAGCTTCCTTGTCCTCCCACTGGAAGGGGTCCCCATTAGGGTCCCCTATTGTGGGGACCTTTTGTGTCCTTCCTCCCTGACTTGCTTGAGCAAGTTACTGTTGACCTGTTGACACTCATTGCACTATCAAGGAAAAACAGGATGCCTTTCTGCCATCAGGAAATATGGTGCTGATTTAAATGAGCGTCCAGATGCAGTGAGGGGGAGAGTGGAGCTCACACTCCTCCTGTTCTCACTGCTGCATGTCCCACCCTGTTGGGATGGCCCCTGCCATGGTTCTGCTCCATTACTCAAGGGTCAAGACCTGGCATGGCATCTGGACGCCCACTGCCTGGGCTCAGATACCTGCTCTGCTGCTTCCTTCACGTGGACCTCAAGTCACTTCACCTCTCGTGTCCTCCTCTGAAAATGGAAGCAATGGAAGCAATCACTGAGGCCCTGAGAAACATCCAGTAAGATTGTGGGTAGAAAGTTCTCAGCACAGTGCTTGACAGTTAGTAATTGCCACTGTTGTCATAGTACTTGTGACAGCAAGCCCAACTTCCTCAACTTGGCTTTGCAACTTGGAGTGAAATAGAACATGCAAAAATTATGCACATCTTGACCAACATTTTTTCCTAGCAGCATGTGCTGATCATTACTCTGAGAGTTCTACTGCCCTTCCCTTGTGTTCTTTCCTTGTTCCTTAGACAGCCAGTGCAGTCGTGGCTGACTCTCTCGTTTGGCTCTTCCAAACCTCCTAGTCTCTCCCACTGCAGACAGGATGAAAATAAACCAGATAGCTGCTTTGCCATGCTCCCTGCAGCTCAGAGTGGACCCATGATCCAATTCTGGCTAATGAAATGTAATGGTGGAATTTTCTAAAGCATAGTGTCTGGGAAGGCTTTACTTTCCTGATGAAAGGGACAAATATTATTGGTGTTTCTCTTCCTCCTTCCTGCCTTGAATGTGGATGTGATGACTGGTGCTGTGGCAGCCATGTTTCACACATGGGGATGAGAAACTTCTAGCAGAGAACAGTAAAACAGATATACAGAAAGGGCTGGATCCTTGAAAACACGACTGGGTTGCTGAACAAACATGGAGACACATGTGTCCTTAGATTTATTCAACTCGTGAATGGGTAGAGGTTTCTGATTGCCACTTTTCATCATCTCTCTTACTCACATATGAAAACATTCTTAACTGATGCCAGGCTACTATGTCTCTTTTACATAGAGGGGTGGGGAGGCTCAAAAGGCTGGGCAAATTCCAAGAGTTTTCACAGGTTTTAAGTAGTAGAATCAGAATTCAGTCCCAGAATTTTCTCCAATCCCAATCTCTTAACCAATGCCACTCTGCTATATTCAATGAATATTTCCCTACTCTCCCTTCTCTCCTTCATATATTTAAATTCCATTTTGATTTCAAGTTTGAGTCCTAACCCCTGACTAAGCTTTTCCATGATTAATCTGGTCCACAGAGAACTCTTGCCAAAATGATTCCCATTTTCCCATTCCTACATTTAAATGTGGCACTTCACGGTTTTCTAATTCTTCAGGTGCACTGCACTTTTGACCCTCTCCCCACCACCACTCCATTAGATCTCATGCTTCTTAAGGTCAGAGAAGCTACCTACTACAGAGTGAAGGTCAAGGGATTTGGAGATTGGTTCAAATTCTGCTTTTACCTATTGCCTGTTGTGTGGCTTTGAGAAAAAGTCAGTTCATCTCTCTGGGTCTCATTCTGATTTATGAAGTGAAAGTCAGAATACTGCCTTAAGGCAGCAATGAGGAAACTATTTGTAAAGAAATTAGCAGAGTGCCTGACTCATAACAGACACTTAGAAATATGGTTACCATTTTTATTAATGTGTGTTTTATTTCTTGTGTACTTAGTGTGTGGCAAAGGGACAACAAATAGGATGAGTTCAAAAAGTGACTGTTAATAGAATGGTCCATTGATTATTTCATTAAGAACGTACTGAGATGTCATTTTATTCCAGACAATGTGCTAAGTATTTGACTTTAAAGATTTTTTAAAAGTCAGATACAATACCTCTGTCTTGGACACATGAATGGATAGCTATAATACAATGTGACAAAATCAATGGTAAAGAAACTCATTGGGTTTTATAGAGGAAGACCGCTTATCAAATCTAGGGAGGCTTCCAGGAGGAGGTCCCAACTTGTTTCCAAAAAAAGTAGAAGAAATTAAATTATAGGTTCTGTGATTATCTTCCACCCCTGGAACTTTGTTATGCTGCCTGAAGTAAGTATAGAAACAGCAGACACAGTAGTGGCGTTTGCAAATCTACTAGTAGGGACTCAGATTCATGTTTATGATAATTGCTCTTGTATCTTAGGACTCTGGTCTAGAGGCTGGATTAGTTAGAAACAAGCTCCTTTTCAAGCTCACTTTCATTTTGGTTTTTCCTCCTTTGCAATAAACACACAAGCCATTCTGTAAGCTTCCTCCTTTCCCTTTCAAGTACCATGTGTATTCTTAGAAGCAGCCTGCCAAGAAACAAAGGTTAATTCTTCAGGGAATGAATTGCCAAAGCCATGTTCTTATTTTAAGTTTTGATTTAGGGAAGCAACGTGGGCCTGTCTTTATTTTGCAAAGTTCCCTTACATCTCCAGAGGCAGATCTGTCGATGTATCTCTACACGTGGGCCAAAGTCACAGCCAAGATTTTGATCCTACTACTCTTAAAAGGCAGGAGACTGGCTTTG
The DNA here is from genome assembly GCF_011100685.1 of Canis lupus familiaris. Taxonomy (NCBI): domain Eukaryota; kingdom Metazoa; phylum Chordata; class Mammalia; order Carnivora; family Canidae; genus Canis; species Canis lupus. The sequence goes on from NC_049227.1 coordinate 27,603,160, forward strand.
TCAGTGCTTACAGGCCCTCTGGTAAGAGGGGTGCTCTGTTGGAAGGCTTCCATCCTGCCAACCTGGCTGCACCCAGGATGCCCTAAAGTCAACAGGCAAGAACAAGGCTGACAGTAGTACGTAGATAAGAGCCCCTGAGGTTGATGCATTTATGAAATATTGGTCACAGAGGTCATCCTCAGTTGGTTACTGTGCTACTGAAGTACTATTGACTTCCAGCTGTGAACCTCTGATTGCCCCTGCCTGGTCTGTAAGGGAAACTAGGCTTTCCAGTGGCTTTTTTGGGCTCTCCTTATTGTTGTATAACATGGAGTATCTGGTAAGTCCTAGGTGCTTCATTCATTCACCAAATATTAATGAACACCTAGCATGTACCATGGGCAACCCAAATCTCAAATATGGACAAGCAGTGCTGCCACCTATATTTTCAAGTTCTTGTACGGCACACAGAAGGAAATTGAGGGGGTAAAGTTTGTTCCCCAAGATGTGAACTCATGCAACTATGTCTGCCAAGAAGATGGAACAGTTTCTAACTCATCTGCTTAGAGTGAGCAATTTCCTCTAATTTCCATAAACATGCGATCTAGTTGGTGCACAGGGCAATCACAATGCTTGCTTTTATTCTAGACGAGGATGAGGAAAGGGTCAGAAGATATGCATTGTAAGCACCTTGAGAACTGAGTTCATGCACTTTTCCATACTTGGGGAGTCTAGATATGAGCTGCCTATCATGACCTCTTAAAGGACCCTGAAAAGAATTTATGTTCATAAATGCAATACTGAATAATGTAAAACTTACCAAAAATTCCATGGAGTACCTAATAATATTTGAGATGACTTGAGGTTATGCCAAGGGCTAAAAAGGAAACGAACAGTGTGACATCGATGCAGTGATGGGGGGAGGGTATTACCTTAAATAAGTGTGGTCAATAAGTTTTTCCTGAATAATTAGCCTTTGAGCTGAGACTGAAGGGAAAAAAAAGACCTAGCCACTAAAAAAAAAAAAGAAAAAACAAAAACAAAAACGGGGATCCAAGGTATTTAAAGAGTCCATCAGTCCAACCAGAGGAAGCTGTATGTGGATTTCCCAGGACATTTACTGGAGGAGAGCTTCCCAGTGATAGCAACTGCACTTCCATCTGGGTCCTGACATTGTTCTTATGCTCAGAATCGATCGATTCCTTGCTATTCTTGGTGGGCAGAAAGTCTTTGCAAAACTTGACCTTTCCCAAGTGTTATCAATAGAGCTAATAGAGATGCTGTCAGAAATGTCCACTAATCATCACACATCAGGGGGCTTTCTGAGTTCAGTGCTCTTGGTTCAGAATTTCTGCTGCCCTTGGAATGTGTCAATGTTTGTTGAAGGGTCTTTCTTTACAGAAGTTCAATTATGGTATCATATTGATTCATTTTATGTCTTATATTTTTACATGTTTATACATCTCTTTTCACCAACAGACTATGACACCCTAGAATGAAGGGCTCTGGTTTTTCCATTTTGTGCTCCCAACACTAAAATAGCATAGAATAACAAAACATATTTAGTCAATGCTTTTGTGTTCTAGTGATCCTAAGATGATTTCCTACCCAAGCAGTTTGTTGTTTTGATACTTTAATTAACTTTTAAGATTGAGAGATAGATAACTAGGAAGTCTAAAGTCACTCTCCTGAACTGATGACATTCTCTATGCATTATAAGTGACTTGAATATGGGGTCTATGTATTTTTCCATACCTGGGTCATCTAAATATGAGCTCCCTTGTTGTGTTCTCTCAAAGGACTCTGAAAATAATTTATTCTCATAAATGTATTAGTGAATAATGTAAAATTTACTAAAGATTTCATGGGATAAATAAGATACTTACATTGCACACCAGGTTCGACAATCAAAAATCCCCCTTTGAGCTGTCTTTTAACCAAAATTCAGTCTCCCTTACTGTCTGAGAACTATGTCCCTCTCTCCATGACTTCCTAAAAAGCTCCAATTTCACTGACATTTCCTCTTCCCTACTTCTTGGAGCATCTACTGTGGACCAAACCATTTGTCAAAGCTTTTCTTTTAAACAATTGAACTTTATTCAAATGGAATTTTCATAACAGCTTCTAAGAAAATATAACAATCTCCATATTGTTTGCCCTAAAACCTTTGCAGTGCTTTGAACATCACAGATGCTCAATTAACAGCTAAATGAATCCTCAGTAGCACAATGCAATCTATGACATGCTGTGCTATGAACAAAACAAAAGCTTCTAGTCTTTCTCAGACTACTTGAAATCTCTTCCATTTTTCTGTTGTAGGGGGAGCTACTGCTGAGGCCTGTCATCACCAAATGGAAAAAAAAAAAAAAAAAAAGACTTTCCTCAGACCTGTTAAACAGTTAATAACTTCTAAATTTGTTCATGTACATGCAGATGGGTATAAACACTTCTTATCCAGTTACTTTATGGTTTAGAAGCTGTTCAAATGCCAAAAAGCAGGTGACACTGGGACCCCAGGTAGTGAATGCTCTGCCAATTCTTCCTTCCTTACAGTAGCTTTGTAAAAAAAAAAAAAAAAAAATCTGCCATGCCAGCAACCTCTTTAACCTTGGCCGTAGCAACTTCTTACTGGACACATTTTCAGAGGCAAGAGAAACAAAAGCAAAAATGAACTACTGGGACCTCATCAAGATAAAAAAGCTTCTGCCCAGCAAAGAAAACAGTCAACAAAACTAAAAAGGCAACCTACAGAATAGGAGAAGGTATTTGCAAATGACATATCTGATAAAGGATTACTTTCCTGTATCTACAAAGAACTTACTAGATTCAACACCCAAAAACTGAATAGGTAGTTAAAAATGGGCAGAAGATATGAATAGTCATTTTTCCAAATAAGACATCCAGATGGCTAACAGACACATGAAATGATGCTCAATATCACCTATATCAAGGAAATGCAAATAAAATCTACAATGAGAAACCACTTCATACCCATCAGAATGGCTAAAATCAACAACACAAGAAACAACATGTGTTGGTGAGGATGCAGAGAAAGGAGAGCCCTCTTATGCTCCTGGTGGGAATGCAAACTGGCGCACCCACTCTGGGCAGCAGTATGGAGGTTCCTCAAAAAGTCAAAAATTAAGAACTACCCTAGGATCTTAACAATTGCACTACCAGATATTTACACAATAGATAGAAAAATACAGATTTGAAGGGGTACATGCACCCTGATGTTTATAGCACCATTATCACAATAGTCAAACTATGGAAAGAGCTCAAATGTCCATCAACTGATGAATGGATAAAGAAGATGTGGTATATATACACAATGGAATATTAGTCACCAAAAAGAATGAAATTTTGCCATTTGCAACAGCACAAATGGAGCTAGAGACTATTCTGCTAAGTGAAATAAGGCAGAGAAAGACAAATGCCACATGATTTCACTCATATGTGGAATTTAAGAAACAAAACAGATGAAAAGACTCTTGAAGAAAGAGAACAAACTGAGGGTTGATGGAGGGAGCTCAGTGGCAGATGGGCTAAGTGGGTGATAGGCAATAAGGTGGATACTTGTTATGGTGAGCACAGCATGTTATTTTTTTTTTAAGATTTATTTAATCTTAAATAAATCTGAGAGAGAGAGAGAGAGAGAATGGGAGTCTGGGGGAGAATCCTCTCGTGCAGAGCCCAACAAGGGTCTCGATCTCATGATCCTGAGATCATGACTTGAACTAAAACCAAGAGTCAGACACTTAACAGACTGAGCCACCCAGGGACCATGAACACTGAGTGTTGTATGAAGGGATGAATCACTGAATTCTACTCCTGAAACCAACACTATATGTATGTTAACTAACTAGAATCAAATAAAAATTTGAAGAAAAATAAATAAATAAATAAATAAATAAATAAATATTCGAAAAATAATAATAAATAAAATTAAAAAATTAAAAATCTACCTTGCCAAAAGTCTACAGTGCCTACCTGGTGACCCTGCTCCCAGGACTCAGTTGAGTAGACCAGAGCAAGTGCATGACCCTAATTAAGCCAATCACCCTCTCTCTCCCTGGGTATCTGGCCTTTGGGGCATGGAGAAGGAATTAATGGCTGAACTAGAAGACCTATGTATAAGCAGATGAGCCAGAGGAGAAGCTGGACCAACAAGAGATGATGTCGTCAGAGAGACCAAGTGGGAGTTCCTGGTGACTTTATAGTTTCCATGATGCCTCTGGCATTTGTTTGATAAGATTCTCTCTGCATTTTTATAACAGCTTCACTTTCCCTTTTCTTCCTTCAGGTGTGTCTCTGGCCCATAAACCAAATTATCCCCAACCAACCACCTCCTTCCACCTAACAGAGACAAACATCCCTTCTCTGTGGCCTCCCCATGCACCTTGCACACAGGCTCCCCTTAACAGACTGAATGCAAATAGTCATTTATAGATTTCCTTCATCCTTACTAGGCTGTGAGCAGACTGAAGTCATGGCCTATGAATTCATCCCTTACCCCTACCATCTAACTCTACCCTGGGGACATAGTAAATGCCCAACAAATGTTTGTTGAATTGAATTAAGAACAATGTCATCTGCAGAATAAAATCACATACATCTCAATTTGTTCTAAGCCCTTACTGTTTCCACAGGAGACCAGGATTCCACAATCAGTTCACAGCCATGCCTTTACAACATGCACCAACTGTAAGCCATTTGGGGGACTCTTCTTTAAAAATAAGCCCTTTCACAGAGTACCTGGGTGGCTCAGTCAGTTAAGCATCTGCCTTCAGCTCAGGTCATGGTCCTAGGGTCCTGGGATCAAGTCCTGTGTCGGGCTTCCTGCTCTGCCAACAGTCAGCTTCTCCCTCTGCCTCTGCCCTATCCTGCTTGTGCTCTCAATCTCTCTCTCTCTCTCTCTCAAATAAATAAATAAAATCTTCTTAAAAAATAGACCCATTCCTTTAATTATATTACTGCCTCCACAAAACCAGAACACCCTCTTTAATAGGAGCTTTTGAATGCAAACTTGTGTGCAGACCTATATGCACAATACTGAAGGTTGCTACTAGCTCCATTTTTCATAAGCAAATAAGCCCTTGACCCACCTCTTCAGACTAATGGAATCACACAATTAGACATGCTGGTCATTTCTTTCTTTTGTTTTCTTCTGATTACAAGGGTAATACAATTAGAGATGGTACTACAATGGCATTATAGGTTGTTTTGGTACTACCGCCACCAGACCAGAATTCACTGGCTCACAACATTAATCTTGCTCTACCCCAGCCTTTAGAAACTCTTTATCCAAGGCTAGGAACAACTTGTACAAGATACCCAGTAAAATCTACCAAAGTTGGGTTCTGCCACTCTGGATGCTACTATGTGTTAAATGCAAAAGATTATTTTTTTCCCAGAAGTCCAGGTAGTTCACCAAAAAGCTGTGGAATGGGGTTTAATAAAAAGAAATCTAAAATCTAAAATTAATCTAAAATTAAGTTGCAAAACTCAGGAAATAAAATTGATAGGGTTAGTAAATGACAAAATTCATGTTTTATTTTATTTTTTTTAATAAATTAATTTTTCATTGTTCAATTTACCAACATACAGAATAACACCCAGTGCTCATCCCGTCAAGTGCCCCCCTCAGTGCCCATCACCCATTCACCCCCACCCCTCACCCTCCTCCCCTTCCACCACCCCTAGTTCATTTCCCAGAGTTAGGAGTCTTTATGTTCTGTCTCCTTTCTGCTATTTCCTACCCATTTCTTCTCCCTTCCCTTATATTCCCTTTCACTATTATTTATATTCCCCAAATGAATGAGAACATATAATGTTTGTCCTTCTCCGACTGACTTACTTCACTCAGCATAATACCCTCCAGTTCCATCCACGTTGAAGCAAATGGTGGGTATTTGTCGTTTCTAATGGCTGAGGAATATTCCATTGTATACATAAACCATATCTTCTTCATCCATTCATCTTTCGATGGACACCGAGGCTCCTTCCACAGTTTGGCTATTGTGGACATTGCTGCTATAAACATCGAGGTACAGGTGTCCTGGCGTTCCACTGCATCTGTATCTTTGGGGTAAATCCCCAGCAGTGCAATTGCTGGGTCGTAGGGCAGGTCTATTTTTAACTCTTTAAGGAACCTCCACACAGTTTTCCAGAGTGGCTGCACCAGTTCATATTCCCACCAACAGTGTAAGAGGGTTCCCTTTTCTCCGCATCCTCTCTAACACTTGTGGTTTCCTGCCTTGTTAATTTTCCCCATTCTCACTTGTGTGAGGTGGTATCTCATTGTGGTTTTGATTTGTATTTCCCTGATGGCAAGGGATGCAGAGCATTTTCTCATGTGCGTTGGCCATGTCTATGTCTTCCTCTGTGAGATTTCTCTTCATGTCTTTTGCCCATTTCATGATTGGATTGTTTGTTTCTTTGGTGTTGAGTTTAAGAAGTTCTTTATAGATCTTGGAAACTAGCCCTTTATCTGATACGTCATTTGCAAATATCTTCTCCCATTCTGTAGGTTGTCTTTTAGTTTTGTTGACTGTATCCTTTGCTGTGCAAAAGCTTCTTATCTTGATGAAGTCCCAACAGTTCATTTTTGCTTTTGTTTCTTTTGCCTTCATGGATGTATCTTGCAAGAAGTTAATGTGTCCAAGTTCAAAAAGGGTGTTGCCTGTGTTCTCCTCTAGGATTTTGATGGAATCTTGTCTCACATTTAGATCTTTCATCCATTTTGAGTTTATCTTTGTGTATGGTGAAAGGGAGTGGTCTAGTTTCATTCTTCTGCATGTGGATGTCCAATTTTCCCAGCACCATTTATTGAAGAGACTGTCTTTTTTCCAATGGATAGTCTTTCCTCCTTTATTGAATATTAGTTGACCATAAAGTTCAGGGTCCACTTCTGGGTTCTCTATTCTGTTCCATTGATCTATGTGTCTGTTTTTGTGCCAGTACCACACTGTCTTGATGACCACAGCTTTGTGGTACAACCTGAAATCTGGCATTGTGATGCCCCCAGTTATGGTTTTCTTTTTTAAGATTCCGTTGGCTATTCGGGGTCTTTTCTGATTCCACACAAATCTTAAAATAATTTGTTCTAACTCTCTGAAGAAAGTCCATGGTATTTTCATTGGGATTGCATTAAACGTGTAAATAGCCCTGGGTAACATTGACATTTTCACAATATTAATTCTGCCAATCCATGAGCATGGAATATTTTTCCATCTCTTTGTGTCTTCCTCAATTTCTTTCAGAAGCGTTCTATAGTTTTTAGGGTATAGATCCTTTACCTCTTTGGTTAGGTTTATTCCTAGGTATCTTATGCTTTTTGGGTGCAATTGTAAATGGGATTGACTCCTTAATTTCTGTTTCTTCAGTCTCATTGTTAGTGTATAGAAATGCCACTGATTTCTGGGCATTGATTTTGTATCCTGCCACGCTACCAAATTTCTGTATGAGTTCTAGCAATCTTGGGGTGGAGGCTTTTGGGTTTTCTATGTAGAGTATCATGTCATCGGTGAAGAGGGAGAGTTTGACTTCTTCTTTGCCAATTTGAATGCCTTTAATGTCTTTTTGTTGTCTGATTGCTGAGGCTAGGACTTCCAGTACTATGTTGAATAGCAGTGGTGAGAGTGGACATCCCTGTCTTGTTCCTGATCTTAGGGGAAAGGCTCCCAGTGCTTCCCCATTGAGAATGATATTTGCTGTGGGCTTTTCGTAGATGGCTTTTAAGATGTCGAGGAGAGTTCCCTCTATCCCTACACTCTGAAGAGTTTTGATCAGAAATGGATGCTGTATTTTGTCAAATGCTTTCTCTGCATCTAATGAGAGGATCATATGGTTCTTGGTTTTTCTCTTGCTGATATGATGAATCACATTGATTGTTTTAAGAGTGTTGAACCAGCCTTGTGTCCCGGGGATAAATCCTACTTGGTCATGGTGAATAATTTTCTTAATGTGCTGTTGGCTAGTATTAATTTTCTATTGGCTAGTATCTCATTGAGAATTTTTGCATCCATGTTCATCAGAGATATTGGTCTGTAATTCTCCTTTTTGGTGGGGTCTTAGTCTGGTTTTGGAATTAAGGTGATGCTGGCCTCATAGAACGAATTTGGAAGTACTCCATCTCTTTCTATCTTTCCAAACAGCTTTAGTAGAATAGGTATGGTTTCTTCTTTAAATGTTTGATAGAATTCCCCTGGGAAGCCATCTGGCCCTGGACTCTTGTGTCTTGGGAGGTTTTTGATGACTGCTTCAATTTCCTCCCTGGTTATTGGCCTGTTCAGGTTTTCTATTTCTTCCTCTTCCAGTTTTGGTAGTTTGTGGCTTTCCAGGAATGCGTCCATTTCTTCTAGATTGCCTAATTTATTGGCGTATAGCTGCTCATAATATGTTTTTAAAATCGTTTGTATTTCCTTGGTGTTGGTAGTGATCTCTCCTTTCTCATTCATGATTTTATTAATTTGAGTCTTCTCTCTCTTCTTTTTAATAAGGTTGGCTAATGGTTTATCTATCTTATTAATTCTTTCAAAAAAACAACTCCTAGTTCTGTTGATCTGTTCCACAGTTCTTCTGGTGTCGATTTCGTTGAGTTCTGCTCGAATTTTAATTAACTCTCTTCTTCTGCTGGGCATAGGGTCCATCTGCTGTTTATTCTCTAGCTCCTTTATGTGTAAGGTTAGCTTTTGTATTTGAGTTCTTTTCAGTTTTTGAATGGATGCTTCTACTGCAATGTATTTCCCCCTTAGCACTGCTTTTGCTGCATCCCAAAGATTTTGGATGGTTGTATCTTCATTCTCATTAGTTTCCATGAATCTTTTTAATTCTTCCTTAATTTCCTGGTTGACCCTTTCATCTTTTAGCAGGATGGTCCTTAACCTCCACGTGTTTGAGGTCCTTCCAAACTTCTTGTTGTGATTTAGTTCTAATTTCAAGGCATTATGGTCTGAGAATATGCAGGGGACGATCCCAATCTTTTGGTATCAGTTCAGACCCGATTTGTGACCCAGTATGTGGTCTATTCTGGAGAAAGTTCTATGTGCACCTGAGAAGAATGTGTATTCAGTTGACTTTGGATGTAAAGTTCTGTAGATATCTGTGAAATCCATCTGGTCCAGTGTATCATTTAAAGCTCTCGTTTCTTTGGAGATGTTGTGTTTAGAAGACCTATCGAGTATAGAAAGAGCTAGATTGAAGTCACCAAGTTGTATTGGGAAAAGGAGAAAAAGAGAGAGAGAGAAGGAAAGAAAAGAGAAAAAGAAAAAAAAAAGGAAGAAAAAAAGGAAAAAAGAGAAGAAAAAGAGAAAATAAAAGAAAGAAAGGTGAAAAAAAAGGGTGGGGGAAGCAATCAGAAATCAAAAAGAAAAAAAAAAACACAGCGGAGTATCTTCTGATTCTGTATACTTGAAGTCCCTTGACTTCCCCTGGAACTGGTCCGTCTAGCTGGTCTTCTGGGGGAGGGGCCTGCTGTGCTGATTTTCAGGTGTTAGCACTTGGGGGAGCTGCTCTGCCCTCTGCCTGGTGCAGGGCTCAGTGGGGGTTGTTTACCCCGTGAGGCCCCAGGAGGAACATCCACAGTGGCGCGGCAGCTCTGGAAACCTGGATTCAGCTCAGGCAGGAACTCCAGAGCTCTCCGTCTGCAGGGCCTGGAGGCTCCGGGGCGGGGCCGCTGATCTGTTCAGCTCGGGGCAGGAGCGTCCTTGCCGTCCTGGGCCCTCCCGGCCTCTGCCTGTTGGGGGCGGGGTGGGGGGAGGCCGGATGCTGGGCTGTGTCCCGGCGCCCAGTGCTCCGGTGCCTGCGCTTTTGGATTCGCGCTCCCGGCCGCGCAGCCCCCTCCGGGGAGCCCCTCCGATCTGCTCCTGGGTCAATGTGTGCACGCTGCAGCCCTTAGGGAGCTCGGGGCACTCTCCTGCGCCTGCGCTATAGGTGCCTGTTAGTGTCCCCGGGAGCCCGAGGGCATCCCCGCCCTCCTGGGGTCCTGCTCCAAATCCCTGCGAGGCCTTTCTGCCCGGGAAGGTTGGTGCAGCTCCTGCTTCTCCAGGACGGGGCTCTCCTGTCCTGGGGACACTCGCCCCGGCCTTAGCACGGCTCCTCGCGGGGCCCCTCCCTCTTGGAGGCCTTTTGTTTCTTTATTTCTTTTTCCCCGTCTTCCTACCTTGATAGAAGCGCGAACTCTTCTCACTGTCGCGTTTCAGCTATTCTCTCTTTAAATCTCAGGCCGAATTCGTAGATTTTCAGGATGATTTGAAGGTTATCTAGGTAATTTGGTGGGGACAGGTGACTTGGGGACCCTACTCTTCTGCCATCTTGCCCCTCCCCAAAATTCATGTTTTTAAACAATAACATGAAATGTTTACCCACAAATGTGTTTTAAAAAGCTGTGGACATAACTAAGACTGGGTTAGCTCTGTAAATCATTAGAAACACTGTCAAGAATGGTCATTTATGTTCACCTGACCTCTGTTTTGCCTGGGTTATTTCAAAGTAAGCTAACAAAAAAGAAGCAAAGCAGGTTTTACCCAGTAGTTTTCTTTGAGAGAATCGACAAAACCTTAACTTTAGTACATTGTAAGATGAAATATTTAAAACATTACAATGTGTATTATTATTTTTTAAATGCAAATGGTTTAAGATTCTATCTTAAACCAAGTAATTTGGAAGTAGAGACCCTACTTACTATGCCACTTGATCTATGTGTACCTTTTCTTAGAATGGTGGTTTCCAAACTCTTAAGCTCATTAAAATACCCAATGGAGATCTAAAATAGTTTGCCCACCCAAATCAATTAAATTGGAATCCCTGAGTATGAGATCCAGGTCATGGCATTTTTAAAAGCTCTTCAGATGATTCTAATACACAGCCCAGACTGAGAGCCACTGTCCTCAAAAACATTTGGGAATGCAAATCATCTGTTTCCATTAAATAGCAAATCTCTTACCTCCCTTTCAGGTCTCAAACGATCTGATCCAGACCAGCAAGACCTAGGCAGGATAATGAGAACCAGATTTGTGGAAAGAGAATGTAAAGTACAGATGGGTAAGTGTCTCTGGAGAAGTGATTTCGGTCATATCTGTACAAGTCAGATACCTCAGCAAGCACAACCTCCATTGCAAATTTACAAAACACACTTTTTGGCAGCCAATGGAAATGTGGTTGGGGGTCAGAATAGAAACTGCAGGCAGAACTGCTATGAATTTTGAATATACTAGGGGGTGGGGAGAATGGCTCATGGTTACCATTAGGAATGGTGACCACCACGCATTCTGGATGTCTTAGACTCTGCCCTCCTTATAACAAAGTACAAGCTAGAACAACATGAAATATGCCAACAACACTCCAAATAGAATTAATAAGACTTTTCAGAGGTATGGATAGGACTTCATGGACTCCCAATACAAAACATTTAACCATTATTTAGTTGGTCAATAGTTACCACTGTAGAGATAAATATAAATGTATACAATCCAATTGGAGTAAAGGGTACATATTCCTGGAAAGAAATTTTCAGGTTGGGAGGTACTTTAGTAAAAGGCGAAAGATTTATACGATCTGAAGAGAAACCAGAGTATGGGAGGTACTTTAGAAGTCAAACATTTTGACTGCTATTATTTCAGGTAGGGAGATTCTGAGGCCCAAAGATGAGTAATTACTAAAGCTCTGAATTCTAACACCACCATGCTACCTTCTCAAAGTCTTTTTTCTTAAGCCCATTAAGGGTTGACCGCTATGGTAGATTAGTATTTCAGAAAGAACACAGAGGCAGGACGATAAGGGATTCCATAGTTACATTGGGCAGAAGCTAAAATGTGAACACTAGTCTCTCCCATCAAGTCTAGTATGAACAAATAGGTATTGGCCCCAGATAAACTAAACATATTCTAGTCTGAACTGTCAGCTCATAAAAGTATAACTGAATTGTCTTGAGAAAAAAGTTCATGTCTTGGAGACTCAGTTTTGTTGGTCCTATGTAAAATACACATAACAAAAACAAATCTAGCCTGCAGGACAGTTAGGAAGAGACAGTAAGATGACCAGGGGTCAGTAGACTTTTTCTATAAAGGGCCAGGTAGTGAATATTTGAGTCTTTGTGGGCCACATGAGGTCTCTGCTGCGAGTTTTCTCGCTCTTTTTTTTGTAACCCTTTAAAAAATGTAAAATTAAATTAAACATTCTTAGCTCATGGGCCATACAGAAGCAGGCCACCAGCTATAATTGCCATGGCCCAGGAGGGAAAACGAGTGAGAAAAATTAGACAGGGTGACAAAACATGAGAGACTCCTAACTCTGGGAAACAAACAATGGATAGTGGAAGGGGAGGCGGGTGGGGGGGTGGAGTGACTGAGGAGGGCACTTGACGGGGAGAAGCACTGGGTGTCATACTATACGTTGGCAAATTGAACTTCAATCATATATATATATATATATATATATATATATATATATATATTATTTTTTTTTAATAGCCTTGGCCCATCAAGACCATACAGTCCAAAAATGCAGAAAACCAGGCGTGGTTAGTACCACATGTTTGGCAACCTAAGATAGTGTTGGATGTTTGAGTATTCACTCTGCAAATGTTTGTTAACAAAGTATGCGAAGGGCTTGGTCCAAGGTCGAACATGTAAAACTTACTGTGTTTATTTCATGTTGTTACAATGAGACAATATGAGAGATAGAAATACACCATCTGTACAGGCAGACTGAAAGAGATGAATTAGCTAATAAAAGAGTCAGAGAAAAAATTGGCAACTGTGATCCGGAATAGCTAGGGGAAGTGTCACTGAGGAGGTGGCATTTGCCTAAGCTTAGAAGAATGGGGAAATTTTGGAAAAACATAGAAATTCAGAAGGTGATTATAAATGTGTCCCAAGGGAAGGAAGAAGGAGGTTGTGTACCCGCCACTGTGCCACATTTTATTTATGTTATCAGAACAAGATCATGGCTTGACAAAGACCACCTTATTCTATGATTCCTTGGGTTGTGAAATTCAATGGTTATTAGGATAACTAACAGATATGGGCAAATTTCCATAGGGAGAACAGACCTCTTATCATTTTGAGTTTCAGTGATAGCATACTATCACTTACGAGCAAAGATGGCCCTGAATGACCAGTGAACATGAAAAGACAGAAAAGCTCCTCATGATTCACCAGGAAATAAAAGGGAAACAATCAGTTATTTTGGTTTGATGCCACAATCTCAATAGTCCCAGGAGCTGATTCTGCACACAGATTGTGGCTAAGCCTGGAAACTGCAGGTGTCCCAGCCCACTGAACACTACAATTGCACTTTGGATTACTGACTGTCTACATGCATGTCAGCTGAAAATCTAATTATGGAGCCAGTCCTTGGACAGCATGGAACAACTGTAGTTGACTATCATATTAGGGAGAATCACTCTTCTTCTTCCTCCCACTACATACACCCTCCAGCACACGCTCAAAGGAGTTATTGCCAGGCCTGCACCGTGGTTTAGAATTATACTGATCAGATCACGAATGGAAACGTTACCCAACTGGTACCCAACTTGTGAATGATTACATACTGACAATGTAAACATTATCACATTGAATTCTCCCGTCCTCTTTTTTTTGCACTTAACTACTAAATCTTTATTAATTAAATTTTTATTATAACATCAATACAATATTAGTAAATAGAAATACAGAAATGAAATGGGGAAGAGTAGGGAGGTGGCTGGGGTAGGGAGAAGAGACGGGGGTAAGTAGGAGGGCCACAGACAGGGTTCTTCTTCATCACTTTTCTGTAACTTCTATGAATATTTACCATCCATCATTACCAATTTTATTCCAGCAAGAATTTCTCAGAGTATCTACTTGTCCCAAATTCTCCAAAGGCTTTGCTCACAATCTGGATCCCTGGAGTTTACACCCAGGGCAAGAGCCTCTTTTAAACTATTCATCCAATCACTTTTGAACTTTTTCCCACTAGAGTTTTATCCATGTCCAATTTGCCCAAATAGGTTCATCTCCCTGTAGTTCCCTCTCAGTTTATTTGCAAGCTTTAAGGGTAACAATCATAGGGTAAAGGATCACAAGTAAGTACACATGTCCACTTAGAGTTATCTAATACATAGTATCATGCTAACTTGTAAACTAACCCCACCCACTTAAGATGACTTAATAGCCCCTCTAGGGATCCCTGGGTGGCGCAGCGGTTTAGCACCTGCCTTTGGCCCAGGGCACGATCCTGGAGACCCGGGATCGAATCCCACGTCAGGCTCCCGGTGCATGGAGCCTGCTTCTCCCTTTGCCTCTCTCTCTCTCTCTCTCTCTCTCTCTCTCTCTCTCTGTGACTATCATAAAAAAAAAATAGCCCCTCTCACCCTCAGTTTGTGAATGGTTACATACCGACAATGTAAACATTATCACATTGAATTCTCCCATCCTCTTTAAGAGATGAGGAAGAAGTTTCAAAGGTGAAATAACTGGCTCTAGTTCACCCAGCTCAACAGTGGAGTTAGGTCTCTCTGTCTTTTCACTAAACCACATGGTTCACCTTAAAGGATGAATTATAAATGACTAGCATCAGCTCACTTGCCAAGAATGGATTTTGAATGGCAGAAGGCTTTGAGTGTCTGAGCAAGGATTTGACACTCAGACAGGGGAGGCAGATAGAGTGAAGATAAGCTTCAGAGTTGTTTTCCTTGGGTACAGAAACCCCAGACTTCATCAATCAAGTAAACAGGATCTCAGGGCCTTACTTGAGAGTTGGAGGTTGGTTGATGATGATGCCAAGAGGGTCGTTAGATTGCTGCAGTCAAAATGTACACAGCAATCAGGCCTAGGGTTGCAACTCAGGCTTCATAAAGCTGCCGTCATAAGGAGTCAAGAAGAAATGGGCATGGACCAAGGAGACAAAGCATGCCCCACTCCCTCATTCAGAATAATTGAGCATGTCTGTTAAAATGTAACCTCTAGATTGATCATGCTAGATGGGCTGTGTCATGTACAGATGCTCATATTTGGTCTGTTTCATTCAATTCTTTGAGAATGATCAATAAAAAGATGTATATGGTGCCTGTGTGTCTGGCAAAAAAAAAAAAAAAAGAAAGAAAGAAAGAAAGAAGGAAAGAAAGAAAAAAAAATGACCTCAGTGAATATGAACAGCTTAGATTTCTTAGAGTACCTACAAGACCCTGAGTAAACCAGGAAGGTTCAAGTATGTGATGGATTTCTGCTGTCCAATTTAATATTTAATATTTTAATATTTAATCCTAAAGCTATGTGCCCCATTTTTTCAGTTACAGAATATTAAAAAGAGAAGCTATTATAAGCAATAAGTGTTTCAGTTCAGTGCAATCTCCCCTAAGTGACAGGTGGCTCTGGGTGTCTTGCTTTTGTTTTTGAAAACATGGATTTATTTCTTAAATATTTATTATTAATGCAACAATGATGCTACCCGGTATTTATACAGTATCTTGTCTTCTGAGGAATATTTCGGCTGAATAACATCATCCGTCTTTATGAACTTCATTGTCAGGCTAACTTTTCCCTTCTCCCAGATGAGAAAACAGGGGCCTGGAGAGATTAAACAGGTTTTCCCAAGTCACAGAGTAAATCTATAGGATTTACTCACAGAGAAGCTGCTGAAACCAGCGTCGGCTGGCTGTAATAGTAAAATCCCCACTGCAGATTTTCAGAGCAATGTCCTTTCCACCATTTGTTTACTGCTTACTCAGAAACCTTTACCTATAGAGGGATGCGTGTGGGATAGAGACACAAGCCTTGCTTTAGGGGATCCCTGAGTGACTCAGTGGGTTTAGTGCCTGCCTTCTGCCCCGGGGCGTGATCCTGGGGTCCCAGGATCGAGTCCCATGTCAGGCTCCCTGCATGGAGCCTGCTTCTCCCTCTGCCTGTGCCTCTGCCTCTCTTGCTCTCTCTCTGTGTCTCTCGTGAATAAATAAATAAAATCTTTAAAAACAACAAAAAAAAAAAAACAAAAAAAGCCTTGCTTTACAAACGACGCATCCAACTCCCTGAAAAAATTTTTATTAAGTTCCTACTATGTGTCAAGCACTACCTAAGCACTAGAGTTGTGTATTTCTTTCCTATGGCTGCTGTAACAAATTAGCACAAACTTAGTGGCTTAAAACAACACAAGTTCACTATCTTACAGGAGGCCAGGAGTCCTGAAATCAAGGTGTCCGAATGGCTGTGTTCCCTTTGTAGGCTTTAGGAGAGAACTCACTACCTTGCCTTCTCCAGTAAACGGAGTATTTCTTGCTCCTGGGATCTTGCACCATCTTCAAAGTCCACCACTCCAACCTCCCCTTCTTCTGATTCTGATCCTCCTGCCTTCCTCCTACCAGGACTCCATGACTACACTGGGCCCACTGGATGACCCAGGCAAACCTCCCCACCTCAAGGTCCAGAGAGTCCCCTTTGCTCTGTGAAGCAACATACGGATGGGCTCCAGTGACTGGGACATGGGCTTCCTTAGGGATCTGGGTCATTTTTCAGTCCAGAATAAACTATAATGATGCCTGACTTGTTCTGGCCCCTCAAAGCCATCTTCACTGGGTGGGAAAGATGCACACAAGTGAATGATGACAAATTATGATGATAAATATCAAGAGACAGTAAGAGGATGAGCTTCTAACCCAGACTAACGGGCATGAAACAGACTTCCAGGGAAGATGATGTCTGAAGCTAGCCCTTAGGGATTAGCCAGGCACAATCAGGCAAAAGAGCAGGGTGATATGCTGGAAGTCAGGCAGGCCAGGGAACAAGGACACTCCGGCGGAAAGCAGAGTGGAATTCAGTAGTCTAGGTCACTGACTTCAGTGTGTGCTTCCAGGTGGTCTGCTTTGCTTCAGAGTTATCCTGAGTGATGGAACAGAAAAAGAGCCAGACTGTCCAGCATAACAATGAAGCACAGGAGGCCTGAAGTCAGGTAATCTGGACTTTATCCAGGTCCCAACCCATCTTAAAAGTCTGACTTCTCCAATCTTCCATTTTCTCTTCTGTCAAGTGGGAGGAATAATGGTACCTATAGAGCTGCTCTAAGAATAAAATGAAATAATGAGCATAAAGCTCTTAGCACAGTGGCTCCAGAATAGGTGTTCAATAAATAACGGATTGTTGTGGTTGTTGCTACTTCCCTTTGGGCTCTTGTGCTCTGGAATGCCTTGATGGAGATTTGCCAGGAAGCCCCTCTGGGAAAAGCAGGTGACTCTTGCCCTCAGGATGCTATCACTACCTGCTACTTCACGAGGATTATGAGGACTTCTCCAGGATTTCAGGTGGGCCACAAAATATGGTTTAGAGGAAACAAGACCATGGTTGGCACACCTGGGCCTCCAGACCCCACAAAATTTCCATTGTTGGAGTTCTACTTTTCTCTCTTCTTGAAATAGCCAGATGTGGTTATTCTTGGGGACGAATAAATAGCTGTGATTTCTGTTCACCAGAGGAGCCCTCATTTCCTGACTCTTCCCCACAATGTCGACAGTGTCATGTAGATGAAAAGAAGTTGCAGACGCCGGGCCAGGTCAGCTGCTAATAATCACATCTCTTCAGTCAAGTGACAGAACCTCAATTTACCCACTGACAAAATGAAAGGTTTTGAACCAGATGATTTGTAAGACTCCTGAATTTAAAATTCTGTTATTCTGTGGTGAGTCTGGAGCAAAAGAAGACACCAGCTACAGAAAGGCAGCCCAGGCTGATAGGCAAAGCATGACTTTGGGTCTTAATGGGCTCGAGTCCGTGCTCTGAGATTTACTCACGGGGTTACTTAACCTCCCTGAGTCTCCGCTTCTGCAAAATGAGGATAAAGGTGCCCACCCGGAGGGGCTGAGACTACATGACAGATCCTACGTGACAAAATCTGGCCCAAAATTGGTGTTGGGTAATTGTTGAATGCAAAAATTGAAAGGTGAGGTATCTCACCAAAGGTTCACCTTCAAATACTGGTGGCCAAATCCTGTTCTGAAAGATCATCTTTTTCTAAATTTACTGTTTACTGTTACTGTTTATTGTTATTAAAGTATCAAGTGTTTATAGTTCAAAAAGTCAGAATATTAAGAGGCTTAAAAAAAAAAAAAAACCTGGCCCCCTTCCCTGCCTTGCCCCACAATTGAAAAATGTTCCTCGGAGGAAATAATGCCTAACTTTTAGCTATTCCTGGTAGTTTGTAGTTCCTCTCCATATTTCTAAATAACATGTTCATACTGCTGTCTCTCTTTCATTTTTCTTTTTAGAAGGAAATGTTTTCATTCTTTTTTTTAATTTGATAAATTTGATGTGATGCAGTTTGTAAATTTAAGATGCACAGTGTGTTACTCTGGTACATTTATATGTTCAATATGATTATACATTTAAAATGATGGCCATTGTTTCTTAAATTATCAATTTTAACTTCCCATTAATGGTATTAATAGATGTATTCTCTCCCTGCCCTCCCCTCCACACACACACACACACACAAACACACACACACACACACACACACTCACCTCCTGCCAGATCTAAATACTGGTTATACTTGATTTTTGGTTAAATCAATAACTAGCAGGTGCATCACTGTGGCTGTTTAGCCAAACAGAGGACAATGATTCCATTTCTCCCCCCCCTCAGGTTTAATTTTTTTCCCAAAATTATTGCCTTTTTTTTTTCTTGTTGACTCTCTAGGCATCTAATGTGAATTCTTCCCAGAAAACTCTACAACTCCAAACAAGCTTTAATATGATAAAATTAATCAGTAAGCTCTTGGTCCCTTACTAGAAGATAAAGACACCAGGTAATGACACCTGGGTCATCTCCCAATATGGACAGGTTGCCCTTCAGATCTATTATGTAAGCATCACCCCACATGACCTACATCCCTCTGCTTCATCATCTTCCCGTCCTGGGACTGTCCTTAACCTCTTGGCTCTGCTGATCCCACTTCCATGCCTCCATGTTTTTCTTGTTCTTGATTTCTTTTTCTTTTTTTTTTAAGAAAGGCACATATTCCAAAAGCTTTCCCGGGTAAATTCTTTTTTAATTTCTTTTGAAGTGTAGTTTACATACAATGTCGTACTAGTTTCAGGTGTATGACATAATGATTTAACAATTCTATAGTCTAAAAACAATTTTCATTATAGCTTCACTCTTGAGTAATAGTTTGGGCATCAAATTTCGGGTGATGGTTTTGCGAGCAGGGATCTATTGTCTTCTAGCTTCTGGTATTTCTGCTGAGAAGTCCAGTGTCAATTCCTTATTCTTAATCCTTTTCCTATCACCTGTTATTATTTCTTTGAAGTTTTTAGGATTATCTCTGCATCCTCAGCATTCTGTGACTTAAAAATGATGTGCTTTATAATGAATTTGAAAATTTATTTTACTGGTACTCAGTAAATCTCTATAGCCTGGAGCTTCATACGTTTTGCTCCTGGGAAATTTTACAGCATTAATTCTTTGATAAGCTTCTCTCTGACATTTTGTTTCCTCTCTCTGCAATTTCTGGTAATTATGTATACAACGTCTGAACTATTCCTCTGCTTTCCTGAAATTTTCCCTAATTTACATGTCTTTGACTTTTCTTTCTACCTTCTTGGAAATTTCCTGAACTTTCTCTTTCAACTACACTTTTGAAAGTTTGTCTTATCTTTTATGTTTTTAATTTCTAAGAGTTGTTTCTTGTGCTCTTACAGCTCACTCTCTATATCATCCTCCTCTTGTTGCATCAATGAAATATTTTCTCTAAATTTTATGAGAATCACAGTTATCATGTATTCAAAGTTTTCTTCTGCTTCCTGTGTTGTCTTAGTTTTTCTCAACTTTCATCTTACTGTTTGTATGTTTCAGTTTTTTTTCCCATGAAGACCTTCCTCAAATGGCTAACCACACTTTGCAATGCACTAGTATTGGATTGAAGTAAACACAAACACACACACACACACACACACATTCACACTCACACATGCTGACTGGAGGATCTGTGGACAGAGCTCATCAGTTGAAATTCATAAAAGAATTTCATTCTCAAGGACCAAGCTATTCTTCTGGGATGATCCCAAATGTTACTATCTGTAGTTACCTTTTTGGAGGGTTCTTTCTGTTTCTTTCAAGAATATTCTTCTAATCTTGTGTCCGGAGGAATACTCCCGGTTGCCAACATTTTAGGAGCACACCCATCACTCTCTGTGCTTAATATTTTCAGCAAAGAGCCATCCTGATTAAATTTTTCTGAACCTTCCCATCCCATTCCCTATTTTCCCAGGATGGGGCTGGCTACCTAGGAGTCTATCAACCAACTCTCCTGATAACGGTCCTTCCTTTGCTCACACTATCTGAGGGAGGTGATGCCTCCAATTCCTGAAACTGTCTGAGGTTTTGTGAACCAAATCACCTTAATTTTTATTTATTTCCCAACCTCCCCTTGACAAATCCTTAGATTTTGGTTTTCTCCACTTTGTTTCTTCAGTTACCACTCATTGATCCACATTCCATTGCTCAAAATCTGGTTGACATACCGTATCCATAATTGTTTTCTCTTACTTTAATTTCTCACTCTATTTATATTATTTTATCCCTTCAGGGCCATTATGTGGAAATTTCTGGGGGGGGGGGCGGACGGAGATTAAATGGATGTGTTTAATCTGCAATGTTTAACTGGGAGGTCTGTTGGAGGTTTCCTTCCGTGAAAGATTCTGTACGTGGGTGACACAAGGAAAAATATATTGAATGTGCTTCTCTGATAAAGTCCCTAGGTTTCTAGTTTGCAGTGGCTTCATTTTCTACAGTAAAACAGAAATTATCTAGAGTTACTCTGCCCTCTCTAGAGACCTAGATGAAATTATCTTGAACTCCAACCTCACATTCTGTTCTTTCTGAGATTCCCAACACTCCCAAAGTTTCTATTTTTCCTAAGCACCCTTTTCTCTGCCGTAAGGGACTGGGTTTGTTTTTGTTTGCTCTCTTGTTTATATGCCCTGGCATCACGTCAAATCTGGGCCACGGGGCTTTTCTGTATTTCAGCTCATCCTCTCTCTTTCCCTCATGATAAAGGAATACCTTTCTGAAAGTTTCTCTTCATATAATAGACTTCTTACTTCTCTAGAATGACATCTGGTGTCAAATGGTAAGATTTTAATTTCCCTTACCCTGCTATTCCACAATCTATGTAGAAGTTTCTCTTTTTTTAAGATTTTATTATTTATTCATGGGAGACACACACACAGAGAAGCAGAGACACAGGCAGAGGGAGAAGCAGGCTCTATGCTGGAAGCCTGATGCAGGACTTGATCCTGGGACTCTAGTATCATGCCCTGAGCCAAAGGCAGATGCCCAACCACTGAGCAACCCAGGCATCCCTAGAAGTTTATTTCTAAAATGAACACAAAAACTCAAATTGCATGGATCTTCTGTGTATCCTGATAGAAGAGATGAAAACTCAAATTGCATGGGTCTTCTGTGTATCCTGATAGAAGAGATGAGGAAATCATAGTTTTCTATCAAGGGGGAAGACTGTCTACAGAATCTTCATAAATAATACTTGACAAGACATCGCGTATCTGCTTTTGATTTCCATATCCCCAAGAAAGAAGATATTAAGAACAAGGCCAAAGGTGACAAAGGACATCTGTGTACATTATTTCACTTAATTTTCTTAACACCTTGTAAGATATCATTTCTTCCCATTTAACAGACAAGGCAAGAGAGTCTAAATGGCTTTTCTGAACCACATAGCTGGAGAATGGCAAAGTCAAGAATTTTAATAACTTCCACTGACCACCACTGTGCTTACTATACATAGAAAGTAGATAAATACATAGAGATGTGTACATATGGATTTGTATGTATGTGTGTGTGTGCGTGTGTATATATATATATATATATGTATAACTTTTCACTGTAATGATTACAATTGGTTGTGATTCCTCTTTCTCATATTTAGAAACTAAGACTCAGAGAAGTTAAGCAATATGCCTGAAGTAACGTATATAAATAGTGAGAGTATAAAATACCGAGAGGATCCTGGAGGGCATTTAGCAATATGCATTAGATGTCTTATAATGATCATGCTTCTTGACCTGGAGGGAATTACTTCTAGGCATTCATCCTTGGGAGCCATAACAGACATCTGCACAGATTTTTTTCTATAAAACATGCTCAGTGTAGTACTCTTTATAATAGCACACTCAGAAAAACTAAATAGAGAAAATGAGACAGGAAGAGGGAGGAGGAGAGAGAGATCTTAAATATCCACCCACAGGGGATTTACAGTAAATAAATTATAGTATATCCACATAATGGAAAATTATTACATGGCTGCTGAAAATAACACAATAGAAATATTTTTCAAGACATGGAACACATTCAGTGTGACAAGGAATAAAGCCATTAATAAAACTCTATAAACAGTTTCTGCTATTAAAAAAAGATTTATTTATTTATTCTAAAGATAGAGGGCGCATGTGCAGAAGCAGGTTTGAGGGCAGAAGGAGAGGGAGAGAGAATCTCAAGCAGACTCCCCACTGAGCAGGGCGTCTGACATGGGGCTTGATCTCATGATGCTGAGATCATGACCTGAGCCAAAACCAAGAGTCAGACGCTCAACAGACTGCCACCCAGGTGCCCCTCCACTACTTTTTGTAAGCAATACCAACAGCTATAACTAACACCAATATAGGGTTTTCTACATGCCAAGCACTTTTCAAGGACATATCAAAGTAAATGATGACTCTCTCTCATTAATATGATTATTTCCTCTTCATACTTTTTAATATTTACTAGATATTTTTAATAAATATATAAGAATATAAATACCAGCCCATTGTTGTAAGCAGAGATAGGATTTTAAAAATAGGTTAGTAACTTTGGGATTCCTGGAATGATTAAAAAAAACAGTCCTGCCATTCTGAGATTATCATGCTCACAAATCACCAATTCCCATGAGGCACTTTTTGAGATAATAGCTCAAGCCAAAATCCTGAGCTAAAGGAGCCCCTGGTCTTATGCATGTTTTTAGTGCTTCTTCTCAGGTCAATTCTGGGACATCTCCTGGCCAGTTCCCAATTTTGTTTCTGCCATATGTGTTAGTCAAGGGATTGCAGAGTGTTGTCTATAGGGGGTGGACGAAGTGAACGTTCAGTTTTATTGCATCCCGGAAGTTATAAGCTCTCCACGGATTCAGAACACATTGTTTCCTTATGCTCTATAAGCTTGGAAGCAGGGGTCTCTGCATTCAAACTGACTCTTCTGCAATTAGAAATGAGATTTCCAGCAGGAGCCCTATCTTGGTGTGAACAACAGACAATAGCCTTTGGCTCTCTCTAACAAGATCAGCGAACCAGGCTCTTCAAATTGACTAAATTTATATTGCACACTAGTCCCTGTGAATAAATAACAAGGAAATTCTTTTGTTAGCTTGAAAATAATCTATACAAATTCTATCTTAATAATAGTCTCTCAATAGGCCACGTCAGTGCCGGCAGGCAGGAGCCAGATCAGAAATGGGAACAAGATCTCAGAGTTTGGAGTGACTGTAATGAAATGCTACACCTGCTGCCTCTCAAAGTAGAATTGATTGGATAAAAATTTAGTACACAAGAGTCATCCTGTGCTTGTTTCTCAGGCTTTCAGTCTCTGGAGATTAAGGACCTACTTCCCTGGAACCTAGAAGATGCTTTGAATTTCCAGTGAGAAAAAGCAGTGGCCTGGCACATGGGAGGTACCCTGCATTTAAAAATTAAACAAACTGGGAAGGGGGGGCAACAACCATTGATCCCTCTGTCAGTTAATGTTCATTTGGTGTCATACAAACCTCTTTGTGTTTTTTTTTGTATATTTTTTTATTGGAGTTCAATTTGCCAACATATAGTATAACACCCAGTGCTCATCCCGTTAAGTGGCCCCTCACTGCCCGTTATACAAACGGCACTCTGCACACTGTCTGAAGCACAGAGGGAATTTATTCACTTACATACTGAACACTTTAGAAACTGGACCAGCTGCAGGTACAGCTTGATCAGGAGTTAAAATGATATCACAAAACCTAATTTCTTTTTCCTTAAATTGCAACTTGACTCATACCTCATGGTGGTTTCATTTTTTCCCCCTTTTTAAAAAAGATTTTTAGATTTATTTGAGAGAGAGATAGTGAGAGAGAGAGAGAGCAAGAGAAAGCACAAATGGGAGCGAGGAGCAGACTCCTTGCTGAGCAGGGAACCCAATATGGGGCTTGACCCTGGGATCATGACCTGAGCTGAAGGCAGATGCTTAACTGACCGAGCCACCCAGGTGCCCTACCTTTTTTTTTTTTTTTTAACAGGTTCTTCCATTATGATCAAACACAATTGCAGTGTTTTCAGAATTACATCTTTTCAGCTTCAAATTCCTTGTGGAAAGAGTGAGAATCTCCTTCCCTGGAAGCCCAACAAAAAGCTCATTATGTTTCACTGGCTCTGTCTAGGTCACATAACTAGCCACTGAACTAACCACAGTAACAAATGAAGGGATCTAAGTATGAACCAACTTCGACAGGGTTCCCTTGTCTTCCCTTGTCATTAAGGGAAGTTGGAGGGATATCCCAGCATCAACCAAAAACATGGATTGAAATAAGGAAGGACTAATTGATCCACAACTAAATCAGAGTATGCCTGAAAAGAGGACTATGCCTGGATCTGGTGGCAAAGACCTCAAATCCAATACAGACATTAAAGAAATGCTAATTGTGCCCTTTAAAGAAGCCACTTTAAAGTTCCTTCTCTGCAAAGTGTCATGATCCACCTTCTATTTCTTGAAGTACAACCCATGGGGTGGGACTCCTCTCCCACCTCACTGCAACCCCTGCTCTTCGTGGGTGTATCTACCCATGCTCCTCCCTTCACTATTTGCCCTCTCTCAGTTCTTAAGCATGTCCTGAAGAAGGTAGAGAGTTTCCTCTACGTTGTAGTATTAGCCACCACTTATAGTTTACTTAGTATACACCAGGCATGGCACAACATCCTTTAGGCAAAAATCTCACTCAATCTTCACAGAAAGGTCACATCTGCTGTTTATAAGATGAGAAAAATGAGATTCAGGAAGATGACAAATCTTGGGCAAGATCGTACAGCTATGAAATGGGAGAAAGGGAATCTAATTGTAGTATGATTTCTGAGCCTGTGCTCTTAACTATGCAATTCTGGTATCTCCTTTCTCATACTGAACCAATTCATGGGAAGGGTTCTGCTAGCTCCCTTTTCTTAGACCTGATGGTTTCCCAATCTAGCCTCCATTCCTACACTTCTTGTCTCATGACTGTAAATATGCTTTAAGCTCCCAATCATTGGCTGAGAGCCCAATACTTTCTAAGCATACCAAGCTGGCTTCATGGGTATGACTGTGTTTCCTTGAACACTGCTGAACTTGAACACTGCTGCCTGCTTGGTCCCAGGAATCCTGGCCACTGCTTTTTTTTTTTTTTTTTTTTTTATCCCTCTGCCTCCTTACTAGGAAAATCCACTTTGACAATATCCTACTTTACTTGCTACCTTACCTGCTAAGAAGTTTCCTCAAACAAGATAGGTAGGCCCAAAATTACAGAAAAAGAAATACAAGTGCCCCATAGCAATAAGGAGGGATGTTCAATGTCACTGAGAATATTTATTTCCTCCCATAAGACTCGTAAGCCAAAAATTAAAGAAGAAAAACAAATGCTCCATAGCAATATACAAAGATGTCCAATGTCACCAAGAATAAAAGATATGCAAATTAAGACAACATTTGAAATAACCAAATAGATTGGCAAGTACAAAAAAAAAGAGAGACGAAATATTCCTTTGTTTAGACTGTGGGAAAACAGTTACTTTCAACTATACTGGTGGATTGCAGAATGCTACAACCCTGAAGGAGAGGAAATCACCAGTGTTTAAAAAACTATATACCCATTTATCCTTTGCCTAGCAATCCCCTTTAAGGACTCTATTCCAAGGAGAAGTAGTCAAAAATTTGAGTGAACAAATGCATAGTCTACTCTCTGTGGCATTATTTGTAATAGAGGAGACTGGAAAGTACTCAAACGTCATCAATAGGGGACCAGTTAAAAAAAACAATAGTATTTGCTCCAGTGGAGTTCTAAGCAACTGTAAAAAAGGATGAGGAATGTAGTTGCTGCTTCTTATTTGCAATTTTGTATTTGAAAATTAACCCACTAGCTATAATTTACTTGTGACCCCCAAGTCTATACTGAAAGCACGTTTTCCCATCATTCCCAGATATACACATGCATAGAAAAGCAAACAAATGAGTTGTATGATATGTACCTTCCCAGCTAAAGTCAAACAAGGTAACTCTCTGCCTTCTTTCAGTTCTCATACTGTAAACTTGTGTCCTTTACACAGTATTGAGTGCCATATTTTTCACACTTTTGTGCTTTTTGATGATCTCACTGCTGAAATATACCCAAGCACAATGCCCATGTACTATCAAGAGTTCCTAAGCAAAAGAAAGCTGTGATATGCCTGGTAGGGAAATATGTGTGTTTTGTTAGATAAGTTTTGTATGGCCATGAATTAGTAGTGTCTGAGTCCAACATTAATAAGTTAACAATATTTATTAAGTAAGGAGTCTTTAAACAGAAATACACATAAAACAAATTTATGTTTTGATTAGTTGACAACAAATATGTGAGCAGAAATTCACAGGAATCTAACCATGTATTTCCCCTAGGAGCAAGGATTCAGGATTTTCTGGTTCAGTGTTCATGGCAACATTATAGAATATAACCACAACATATGATGGAATTTCCTACGTTTCTACATGGTGACAAAGTGTAATCTCCAGGATGATGCATTCAAACATAAAAAAGTAAGGTGAAGGGGCACCTGGGTGGCTCAGTTGGTTAAACATCAGACTCTTGATCTCAGGTCTTGATCTCAGGGTTGTGAGTTCAGGTCCCACATTGGGCAAGAAGTCTACTTTAAAAAAAAAGTAAGGTGCAAAAGGATGATTATGGAATGCTACTTTTTAACCTAAGAAAGAGAACAGATATGAAGATATTTACTTGCTTATATCTAAGAAAAACAATGAAAGAAAACATGACAAAAAAAGTTACCTAATGGAAGTGATAAAAAACATGATGGGGGGAGGGGGAGAGAAGAGGCATGGAACCTTAACTTCTCTGAACACAATCTGTTCCAAACATTTTACTTTTTAAGCAAGTACATGTTTTTTTAAATTTTAATATTTGTAAAAGAATATTTTAACAAAATTACTTAATAAAATTACATCAAACTTTTAAGAAGCAATCTCTCAAAATCTAAAGCAAAATGAAATAAATGAACTAAACTGTGTATCAGGTTGGTGGCTTCACGGTGAAGAATTATGTTAAACCATTTAAAATACAGTAATTTGCCTGCATGTCCCCACTGGGATACAGCCTAAGGTTAAAAACAACTGCAGAGAAATTGCAAGCTGTTTTCAGAAATCATATTTTCAGTTGTAATATTGATTTTGTTATTCTGGGACTGTTGTAAGAATGTTGTAGGATAAAGCAAGTGAGTATTTATGTTGCTATAACTAGAGCTGAGGATCTTGTTATGGGGAAGCAATATCCGAGTACAGAATCAGAAAATTTAGGTAAGCCCTCTGACCTCAATTATTCATAAAAGATAGGGGGAGGAACACATGATATGTTTTCTCTTTGAAAAATATCTACTTCTGGGGCACCTGGGTGGCTCAGTCAGTTAAGCATCTGCCTTAGGCTCAGGTCATGATCTCTGGGTCTTGGGACTGAACCCTGCTGCCCACTCAGTGGGGGGTCTGCCTCTCCCTCTCTCCCTCCCATACTGCTCATTCTCTCTCTCTCTCTCAAATGAATAAATAAAATAAAATAAAAATACCCACTTCCTTGCCCTATCTACCTAAAAAGCCTAGAAACAATGATACAGCACAGACTGTGGTCTCTAAATATCATTTCCTGCTAAAAGGAATGAGGGATGTTTGGGTAAGTGGTCAACTCCTCATCTGGTCAGAAAATATAATGAGTGAGACTAGAATATGAGACTGCACCACAAGGCAAGAGAGTTAGCAAAGGCCACTAGAGTCAAAAGGATACAAGAAGGTCTCTAAGAAGATATTCCACTGGCCAAAGGTAGTTTGATTTTAACTTTAAAAAGAATATACACAGTGAATTAAAATAATTAAATATGTTAAGCACCAATGAGTTCAAAATGATACTTAGAAAAAGAAAACTAAAAAAAAAATTTTTTTAGAAGAATCTCAGCTAATAAGGAATGAAAGACTTGGGATGCCATCACTTTCTATCTCTAAAAAATAATGGATCTAGGCAATGATTTCCCTGGTGGCTAAAATAATTGGGTGAAAAGTGAAAAAAGAACTTTATTATGGGTGGATCAAGCTAACACTACCTACGCCCACTTTTCTTAAAGAAAGTCAATCAGAATGGATATGCACCTTGATTTAAAGCAGTGGGACAGAACATGAAAGACTCCTAACTCTGGGAAACGAACTAGGGATGGTGGAAGGGGAGGAGGGCGGGCAGTGGGGGTAACTGGGTGGCAGGCACTGAGGGGGGCACTTGACGGGATGAGCACTGGGTGTTATTCTGTATGTTGACAAATTGAACACCAATAAAAAATAAATTTATTAAAAAAATTAAATAAAATAATGCAGTGGGAAGTACATAAAAAGCCCACATAAATTATCATTCCCCCCTCCCTCCCTCCAAAAAATCGAACCTAGATCTAACCACCAACTTATAAGAAAAAGACAGGATGGAGGAACATGTTACATGATATTGCAGGTATGAATGAGCAGAATTTGCAATGCTGGAAATTCTATCCAACAAACATCAGAAACTTGAATAGATAAATGAGAAAAACATGAGAAGAGGAACATTAAAACTTAGAGACTCAGGAGATCTATCATCCTAATGCAGTACATGGACCTCACGTAGAGTTTATTCAATAAAAATCAATGATACTGTGCATGTGCATGCGTGCTTACACGCACTCAGGATAGTTGAGGAAATGTGGACAGTAGCTGGATATTTTATGATATTAATGAATTATTTTTAGGTGTGATGCTGGTACTGTATTTATGTTTCTGAAAAGTCCTTTTGTTTTAGATATGCATTCTGTAATATTTACAGATAAAATAGTACACTGTCTTGGAATTGCTTCAACATAACCCAAGGGAAGGGGGCCATAGTACAGCCAATCATCTTAACCTATTGGTGCTGAAGGGATTCCCAGGACAATGGATATCAGTGCTAAAAGTGGGAAAGTCCTGGACAAACTGGGATGGTTGGTTACCCTGTGAGTGAGTGAGAATCAAGGGGAAACAAGACTGACTCCATGATGATAATGATGGGTACATGGGTTTCATTTTAGGATTCTCTTGATTTTTGATTTGTTAGAAAATTTTCATGGAAAATAAAACAAGGTCTGTCTCCTTTGAGTAGTTGGACCAATGAAGCTGACCAGCTGTGTCACTTCCCCCAATTGCTACTCTATACTGGCATCTGGACTTTCCTCTACCCTCTGTCTCCCCATCTGTCAACATTCCCTCAACTCCCCACAAAAGAAATACAAAGCAAAAGTTGTGAACACGGCAGTTTGTGAGCATGGCCCCTTTGGCTTCTTCTGTCATTCAAAAGTTGTGAGTATAGCAAAAGTTGTGACTCTGGGTTCATAAAGATGAAAGTTCGAGTCCTGGCTTTTCCTCTGTATGTCAGACTTCAGAACAATGGCTTCTTAACTTCTGAAACTCGATTTTCTCATGAACAAATTCAGAGTCAAAAGAATGGCTGCATCATAGGGTTACTGCAAGGGCTCAGTAAGGATATGTGAGCAAAGTGCTTAGAACAGTGCCTGACCTTCTTCATATCATCCTGGGTATAAGACGCATGCTTTCCTTCATTTCTCACATTTAACATTCTGAAATCAGAACTTTTTTTTTTTAATTTTTTTTTATTTTTTATTTTTTTGCTTTTTTGTTTTTTGTTTTTTTTTTAATTTTTTATTGGTGTTCAATTTACTAACATACAGAATAACCCCCAGTGCCCGTCACCCATTCACTCCCACCCCCCGCCCTCCTCCCCTTCTACCACCCCTAGTTCGTTTCCCAGAGTTAGCAGTCTTTACGTTCTGTCTCCCTTTCTGATATTTCCCACACATTTCTTCTCCCTTCCCTTATATTCCCTTTCACTATTATTTATACTCCCCAAATGAATGAGAACATATAATGTTTGTCCTTCTCCGACTGACTTACTTCACTCAGCATAATACCCTCCAGTTCCATCCACATTGAAGCAAATGGTGGGTATTTGTCATTTCTAATAGCTGAGTAATATTCCATTGTATACATAAACCACATCTTCTTTATCCATTCATCTTTCGTTGGACACCAAGGCTCCTTCCACAGTTTGGCTATCGTGGCCATTGCTGCTATGAACATCGGGGTGCAGGTGTCCCGGCGTTTCACTGCATCTGTATCTTTGGGGTAAATCCCCAATAGTGCAATTGCTGGGTCCTAGGGCAGGTCTATTTTTAACTCTTTTAGGAACCTCCACACAGTTTTCCAGAGTGGCTGCACCAGTTCACATTCCCACCAACAGTGTAAGAGGGTTCCCTTTTCTCTGCATCCCCTCCAACATTTGTGGTTTCCTGCCTTGTTAATTTGCCCCATTCTCACCGGTGTGAGGTGGTATCTCATTGTGGTTTTGATTTGTATTTTCCTGATGGCAAGTGATGCAGAGCATTTTCTCATGAGCATTTTCTCATGGAACTTTCTCCAGAATAGACCACATATTGGGTCACAAATCGGGTCTGAACCGATACCAAAAGATTGGGATTGTCCCCTGCATATTCTCAGACCATAATGCCTTGAAATTAGAACTAAATCACAACAAGAAGTTTGGAAGGACCTTAAACACGTGGAGGTTAAGGACCATCCTGCTAAAAGATGAAAGGGTCAACCAGGAAATTAAGGAAGAATTAAAAAGATTCATGGAAACTAATGAGAATGAAGATACAACCATCCAAAATCTTTGGGATGCAGCAAAAGCAGTCCTAAGGGGGAAATACATCGCAATACAAGCATCCATTCAAAAACTGGAAAGAACTCAAATACAAAAGCTAACCTTACACATAAAGGAGCTAGAGAAAAAACAGCAAATAGATCCTACACCCAAGAGAAGAAGGGAGTTAATAAAGATTCGAGCAGAACTCAACGAAATCGAGACCAGAAGAACTGTGGAACAGATCAACAGAACCAGGAGTTGGTTCTTTGAAAGAATTAATAAGATAGATAAACCATTAGCCAGCCTTATTAAAAAGAAGAGAGAGAAGACTCAAAGTAATAAAATCATGAATGAGAAAGGAGAGATCACTACCAACACCAAGGAAATACAAACGATTTTAAAAACATATTATGAACAGCTATACGCCAATAAATTAGGCAATCTAGAAGAAATGGACGCATTCCTGGAAAGCCACAAACTACCAAAACTGGAACAGGAAGAAATAGAAAACCTGAACAGGCCAATAACCAGGGAGGAAATTGAAGCAGTCATCAAAAACCTCCCAAGACACAAGAGTCCAGGGCCAGATGGCTTCCCAGGAGAATTTTATCAAACGTTTAAAGAAGAAACCATACCTATTCTCCTAAAGCTGTTTGGAAAGATAGAAAGAGATGGAGTACTTCCAAATTCGTTCTATGAGGCCAGCATCACCTTAATTCCAAAACCAGACAAAGACCCCACCAAAAAGGAGAATTACAGACCAATATCCCTGATGAACATGGATGCAAAAATTCTCAACAAGATACTAGCCAATAGGATACAACAATACATTAAGAAAATTATTCACCATGACCAAGTAGGATTTATCCCCGGGACACAAGGCTGGTTCAACACCCGTAAAACAATCAATGTGATTCATCATATCAGCAAGAGAAAAACCAAGAACCATATGATCCTCTCATTAGATGCAGAGAAAGCATTTGACAAAATACAGCATCCATTCCTGATCAAAACTCTTCAGAGTGTAGGGATAGAGGGAACATTCCTCGACATCTTAAAAGCCATCTATGAAAAGCCCACAGCAAATATCATTCTCAATGGGGAAGCACTGGGAGCCTTTCCCCTAAAATCAGAATTTTTTTTTAATGAAAGTTGTACATCCAGAGTTCTCCAGTGTAAATAATAGTATAGTAACTATTTTTTTCTAGTTTCCAGCTTTGATGCTTTGACCTCTTGAGGCCCTCTCAGCACTAGCTAGTCCCTAGAGAGTGTAAATGCCTGAGAGCATATGTTTCCTATGTAAGCCAACTGACCTGGAGCCCACATCCTTAACTCCTTTATGGGGCTCTCTCCTCTGAGTCAGTATCTATCTGTTCTAATCACAACAGGGCCAGGTACCAGACAACTAGGGACAACCCCTATACCCCTAGAACCTCTGAAATTATCCAAACTAGCTAAGCTTGCTTATCCTTCTTCACCAGTTCTTAGGTGAAAACCACAATAAAGGCTCTTACCTACTTTGTACCCTCATGCCTTGCCTTCTGCCCAACCCTGGTATTTCTACAAGTAGCCCTGCAAGGCATGCTGTGCTCATTTCTAGGGACCAATGAGTAAAAACTTCTTCCTTTATGGCCGTCATTTCTCTATTCTGGGCCTTACCGCACTGAATTAAAACAAATCCCAGGTACTATTAAAACAAAGAGAAACCAACTCCAGGTTACCTAAGAAAAAAAAAAAGAAAAAGATGAAGAAAAAAAAAAAGTAAGCAGCTCACAGATGTTAAAGGTAGAGCAGGAACTAGATTGAGAAAATAAACAAAGCCCAGAGAGATTAACAGCCACATGTTCCCCAGAAACATTCTTTTGAGGATGCTATCACCGATGCAGCTATCACCAGATGCTCAAGGAAGGAATTCCTGGATTCTCAATGCTGCCACTGCCACTGAACTCTTGATGTTTTCATTACTACACCCTCAAGATTCAAGGTCATGGGCCTGAACTTCTGGTTGACCAAGGCTGCATAATTTAACTAGACTCTAAGTGCCAGAAAGTGGGAAAGAGGGTCATTCTGGCTCCTTTGGCTTCTTCTATCGCTCAAGACAGTATCTCCACTGGATGTACAGAGGAAGATCCTCCTAAAAATAAGAATGTTTATATACCTTGAGTAGTAAAAAAGTCAAAAGACTATGAGAGAAACTAAAAACAACTTGCTAAGAAGATGAGTAAGCTTTATCTTGCCATTGCTGAGCACATGCTAACTTCACCAAATACCTTGGCATAATAAATCATGGAATTATCAAAGCCAGGAGAGATTGGTGTTAATTGATTAATGGGCTGTGAAGGACTAGTCAGGAGCTGTCTATCTATCTATCATAAAGCTTCCAATGACTTTTCAGAGAAGCCTTTTAACTTCTTCAGCATCTAATTCAATTAAAGGATTACAAGTTTCACTGAATAGAAACTGTAGATGAGAAGCCAATATTCTTCAGTTTGACTCAGAATTATATTATCAATCCCAAGAACATGAAAGAGGTCAAGTAGTGTGAGTCATGATAAAGAGCAGCACATCAAGACGACTCGGCAGGAATGTCTGCTGTCCAAAGTCATTCAGTAGAGCCCTGGGATTCAGAAGAGGAAGGAAGAAGCTTGACTCAAAATGGATTGTGGTTTTGAAAGAAAAACGATCAAATTTTAAAGGCAAATTTAAGCTATTTTTGATGAGTAAAATGAAACTGTCTACCATTTAACAGTATTTCTCCTTCCACCCCATACCCTCTCCCCAAAAGCTGCCATTAAATCTATGGTGAGTTTTAGAATCAATAAGATACAGTAGTAAATGTCAAGTAAACTTTGAT
Organism: Canis lupus familiaris; assembly: GCF_011100685.1. Taxonomy (NCBI): domain Eukaryota; kingdom Metazoa; phylum Chordata; class Mammalia; order Carnivora; family Canidae; genus Canis; species Canis lupus. The sequence continues at coordinate 27,636,977 of NC_049227.1, forward strand.
TTAAAGACATGGCCTTGGGGTGGCATCTTCCAGACCCAGCTAGACTTTCTTCTTTTCCTTTCTTAACCATATGGTCTTTGCCTGAACTTTTTCATCTTTGTAGAGTCCACAGTCCCATGTCTGCGCAGAGTAGAGTATAGGGATCAGGTGACATTAAGGTTTTGATTTCTTCCCCATGATAAATGCCAGGAGGCAGTCTCTGTAGTACAGTGGAAGAGACCACTGGGAAGAAAGGACAGGGAGGCAGATGGATAGCAATGGGATTAATTTCTTGGCCTCAGCCCTTGAGCCAGTGACTAGAGGCCGTGAGAATGCTTGGGAAATTTGTCCTTCCTTCCTGTAGAGCCAATTATTGCATTGAGTGCTACTAGCACAGAGAAATGGGAGCTGGGGATCAGCAGGAGGATGAAGCTGCCCTTGGCTCCCATCACCTGTAACATACTTAAGGCCAGGAGCCATGTATCACTAAAAAACTCAGTTCTTCTCCAAATCTCGTTTCTAGAAATAGCGAGCCTTCCTTTATCTGACAGCATTCAAAATTTATTATTGGATTCCATTTTTTGTTTTCTTGTTATGTTTAAGCATGCTTCTCACCAATGCTCTATTAATATTATTTCTCTGGCTTCCTACATTATAGATAATGAAATTGAGCTTTGGAGGTAGAGATGGGACTTGATTCCAAGCTCTGTGTGCAAAACTCATTTGAACTAATCAGCATTGGATTGAACGAATCACATTCTCCTCCAAACATGCTTTTTAAAAATATATATAATGGCTTTACTGAGGTAAAATTCAGATTCCATAAACATTACATTTTAGGGGATCCCTGGGTGGCTCAGCGGTTTAGCGCCTGCCTTTGGCCCAGGGCACGATCTTGGAGTCCTGGGATTGAGTCCCACGTTGGGATCCCAGCATGAAGCCTGCTTCTCCCTCTTCCTGTGTCTCTGCCTCTCTCTCTCTCTCTATCATAAATAAATAAATAAATCTTAAAAAAATTATATTTTAGGGTAATTTTTAGTTTTTCCTTTAGTTGATAGCGCTCTTGGTGTCATATCCAAGAATCTGTTACCTCACAAGGTCATTGAAAAATCTATTTCTATATTTCATTCTAAGAGTTTTATAGCTTTAGCTCTTAGATTTAGATCTATGAACTATTTTCAGCCAATTTTGTGTATGGTGTAAGGTAGAGATTCAATTTCCTTCTTTGTATGTGGATATCTAGTTGCCCCAGTACCATTTGTTGAAAAGACTATTCTTTCCTCCATTTATTATTATTTTTTAAAGATTTTATTTATTTATTCATGAGAGGCACACACAGAGAGAGAGACAGAGAGGCAGAGACACAGGCAGAGGGAGAAGCAGGCTCCATGCAGGGAGCCTGACGTGGGACTCGATCTTCGATTTCCAGGATCACACCCCGGGTTTAAGGCGGTGCTAAACCGCTGAGCCACCAGGGATGCCCTCTTTCCTCCATTTAGTTGTCTTGGTAACATTGTAGAAAATTTAAGGATTTATTTCTAGACTCTCAGTTATCTTCCACTGATCTATGTTTACCCTTATGCCAATACTACATTGTCTTGATTATGATAGCTTTGTAAAACTTAGCAATGGGGAAATCTGAGTTTTCCACCTTTTTTTTTTTTTTCTTGTTTCTTTTCTTTTGGGCAAGAACTCTTGGGCTATTCTGGGTCCCTTGTATTTCCATATGAATTTTCAGAGCAGCTTGTCAAATTATGAAAAAGAGGCAGCTGGCATTCTGATAGGGACTGCAGTGAATTTTTTAATCAATTTGGAGAATGTATTATGATATTGTCTTAATCTCAATATTAAGTATTCCAATTCATTGACATGAAATTTATTTCTATTTCTTTAAATCTTCTTCAATTTCTTCCAATGATTTTTTTAAAGTTTTCAGTGTATAGGCTTTATACTTCCTTTGTTAAATCTATTCCTAAGTATTTTATTCTTTTGGATGCTTTTGTAAATGGGAAATGTCTTAATTTCTTTTTGGATTTTTCACTCCTAGTGTATATGAATACAATTGATTTTTGTACATTCTTCTTATATCATGCATCCTTACTGATCATATTAGTTCTAATACATTTTTGCATGTGACTTCTTTAAGATTTCCTATCTACATCCTGTAAACACTGCTGAGTGAAAGTCTGAATCTCCACATGGTTTCTTCAGATCCAAACTTCACATTATTTATAAGCATGACCTTCTCTTACCCTGTTGGTTCTGATTTTGTTTTTGTTGTTGTTTCATTGATTTCACCACCTAGTAGCTATTCCTTCTTCTGGAAATAGTACCCTAATTTTTTTTCAGGGATACACTCCCTCTCCTGCTCTCTGTACATAGCCTTTGAGGAGCTCCAGTTCCAGGGGTGGAACATGCAGTACAAATCTGGCTCTCACATCCATCTGGCCATCACAATTGGTTTTAGCTGAACATATAGCACAATCAGAACCAATGAGTTTCATTCTCAAGACTGAAAAATCCCCTACAAGGTCACACATTTTTCTGTTTTCTTGGACTTGGGTCCAACACATAGATGAGAGATGGAGAGAGACTGGTTCTAATTATGTCACTTCAACCCCGGATCACACCATACAGGAAGTCTGCCCAAGTCCTCAACTGTTTGGGTTTGTGATCCAATAAAATCTCCTCAGCAATCAGCCAGTACAGCGTTGGTTGTTACTTCCACTGATACTGGTGCAGATCATAGGTCAGGTATTGCTACTCATAGAAGAAGATAGTATCTTCTCATTGCAACTCCTAAGAGTCTTATTTTAAATAAATGGTTTAGTGATAAAAGGCATAACAACAAAAAAATACTATCATGTTTTATCTTTCCATTCCATGAAGAAGGCTCAAATAAAAAAAAACTGATTTTCATTTAGGACACACATATTTGAACTATTTAGCTTTATGTCTAGCAAGGTACTTTGCTTAAACTCCATGTGCAGCCCCTCTAGTGGTTAATTTAATATAGAACAGCCCAGGATCCCTTCTCTTCCTGGTTTTGCTAATGGTGAGTTTGCTCTGAGAGAGTCTGAGGCCATGAATCACCGTAGTATTTTTTAAACAAATCCCATTAGGTGGAAACAGCCAGTGTATTTTATTGGGAGCCTCTTCTAGAAGGACTTTTGCATAATATCCAACAGTGTTCAGCAAGAAGAAAAAAAAAAGAAATTCCTTTAAATAACCAGTTCCACGAGGGAGGCCCTTTACCTTTGTATCTTTGTACATCACATGAACTCCAACCTTGAATTCTAGAGAGAGAGCTATCCTCAGCTTATGATTTCACATTCACCAGGAACTGCAGAGGTTTTTAGTTCTGAGTACTAAAAACTGTCCCTCTGGTTAAAATATCTTAGTTGATAGAAAATAAGAAATTACTCTGGTAATGGAGGTTCTTTCATTTCCCAGCTGTAGATTTATTTAGAAAGAGGATATTAGGGAGGTCAGACAGTGATCTCCTGACTAAATGGGGTTGATTTATTATTTGCCACCTTTATAAAGTAAAGGCAAATGGTAGGACTTAACAGCCTAGACTTGGAATTTCTCAAATGTGGATCAAAACCTTGCCTCTACCACTCACTAGAATGTGCCTGTGGGAAAGTTACTGACCCATTCTGAGCTTCACACTCTTCTTCTATATAATAGGATTAAAAATAAAGCCTATTCATAGGCTTTTGGAAGACTGAATGGGATGACACAAAATGCACTTAGGTCCTGGTGCCTAATAAGACCTCAATAAATATTATGTTGTTACCGTTACTTATCCTCCAGCAGCAAACAGTGAATATCAGACGTCTCTGTCTCCTTCTAAGAAGGCATGATCCATTCTTTTTTTTTTTTAATTTATGATAGTCACACACACACACACACACACACACAGAGAGAGAGAGAGAGAGAGAGAGAGAGAGAGGCAGAGACATAGGCAGAGGGAGAAGCAGGCCCCATGCACCAGGAGCCTGATGTGGGATTCGATCCTGGGTCTCCAGGATCGCGCCCTGGACCAAAGGCAGGCGCTAAACCGCTGCGCCACCCAGGGATCCCGGCATGATCCATTCTTAAAGCCCAGGTGGCCAACGTGAGGAGCTTTGCCAGATATGACCCAGGCTTTAAAAACTGACATTACCTGTTCCTGATACTGTTTTGAAGAATGGCTGTGTCAGAATATCACTGTGTCACAATCTTCTTAACATCATGGATTTCAACTCTGGAAACAAATGCTAGTTATCGGCATCTAGATTTTTTTTTAAGCTCTGGTTGCTATTTTTTTTCTTTCTGCATCCCTTTTTTCTCCTATTCCTGAGTTTTACAGGTGTCAGGAGATGCCATCATTAAACTTTCTAGATCTTTGTTGTTATCCCACCGAAATACTTAAAAACCTCTCTTCTGAAATTTGGCCAGAAATGACAAGGAATCATGAGTTAATTCCACCAAGCATCACCAAGAATGATGACTCTCAAGCTAAAGGCGTTTTTCACCCATCACAGTGGAGTGAATGATGTGGACATTAGTGCCCCTACTTACAGTCATTGATGAATCTGCTCTTGGTGGCTGGAGCACCCAAGTGTGGCAGCAGCAATGGTGAGAGAAAGGGTTGTAAGAGGGATGAATGAGCTCACTGTGCCTGTGTATTTTGGAGGCCAAGACTACTGCCAGATGGGCTCAAGAAATGGGATGCAAGAAAAATGACTTTTATCACCTAAAAAAGAGTAAAGTATTCAACAAAAGCAAACTGTAAGAAGAAAGGACAGCCAATACCACCCTAATTCTAGCCCTTCCAATCATGGCATTGGTCAATTCCATTACCCTAGCCAAGAAAAAATGCCTCCTTTACAGGTGAGTTCTGCTGGAGACAGCCATTATTAAAGCAATTTGTTAGAGGCGGATTGTGTACATATTAAAGCAAGATAATAGTACTGGAGAAGCTGGCCGGAAGTACTGACTCAGTTGAAGAGGCCACAGGATATAACTCCATTTTCTAGACCTGGGTAAGGATGGCCACATTTAGTGACCTAGCCGCACAACATACTTTAATGGAATTTTCCCCAAAATACATGTGGTAATGGGATTAAGCCAATTTAAAAATAGACACTCCTGGAATCGTGGTTTTAGAGAGGAAAGCGCATCAATCAGATCACAGCCTCTTTTAGGGGAGAAAAATTTCAGTCTGCCCCTTAAGTTTCTTTATTCAAACAATCAATATTTATCCAAGACCCACTCTGCAAAGGGATGGGAATTTATGCAGTAGAGAATAAGAAAGACATAATGTCTATTTTTGCAGGGTTTCTGTGCTGGTGGGAGAGACCAAACAAGGCATCAGGAAACTAGATATTCAATTTGAAAGGAGAACTACAGGGCACTTCACATATGAATATTAAGGAACTCTCCCTAATGGGGTGATCAGAGAAAGATTTCTGGAGGAGATAGCATTTGAGTTCACCACTTATGGGTGAGAACTAGTTAAGAAGTAGGGTGGTCAAGTGAATAGGTGTTCAAGGCAAAGAATATGTTGGTGGGAATGTGAACTGGTGCAGCCACTCTGGAAAACTGTGTGGAGGTTCCTCAAACAGTTAAAAATATACCTGCCCTACGACCCAGCAATTGCACTGTTGGGGATTTACCCCAAAGATACAAATGCAATGAAACGCCGGGACACCTGCACCCCGATGTTTCTAGCAGCAATGGCCACTATAGCCAAACTGTGGAAGGAGCCTCGGTGTCCAACGAAAGATGAATGGATAAAGAAGATGTGGTTTATGTATACAATGGAATATTACTCAGCTATTAGAAATGACAAATACCCACCATTTGCTTCAACGTGGATGGAACTGGAGGGTATTATGCTGAGTGAAGTAAGTCAGTCGGAGAAGGACAAACATTATATGTTCTCATTCATTTGGGGAATATAAATAATAGTGAAAGGGAAAATAAGGGAAGGGAGAAGAAATGTGTGGGAAATATCAGAAAGGGAGACAGAACGTAAAGACTGCTAACTCTGGGAAACGAACTAGGGGTGGTAGAAGGGGAGGAGGGCGGGGGGTGGGAGTGAATGGGTGACGGGCACTGGGTGTTATTCTGTATGTTAGTAAATTGAACACCAATAAAAAAAAAAAAAAAAAAAAAAAAAAAGAATATGGCATATGCCAAAGCTCTATAGCAGGACCAACAAGGAAAGATAGTGTGATTGTAGCTTGGAAAGTAACAGGGGAGAGACACGTTGAGGTTCTAAAAAGGTTCCTAGAGCCCTGTGCATGTGCTGCACTCCTTGCCTGGAACACACTGGAATATTGGAATGTGCATGCAGGGCCGAGGTTAGAATTTGGCTTTACTCCGAGAGCAAATGGGAGCCATTGAAAAATCCTAGGCAAGAGGCGTGAAAGTAGTTAAGCATTTTTGAAAGGTCCTTCAGCTTCAATGTGAAGAATGAGTTGGACGGCACAAGAAGGAATATGAGTCGAGAGGTATTTAGGACAAAAACCCAACAATACTTGGAAATTGACTGGATATAGAACTGACAGATGAATCTCTATGATATATTGCTAACAGAAAAATTTCATTTTAGAAAGAAGCTTTAACACTGAGGATATTTCTAATAATTGCTCCACAACTAACCACTCTGAGCCTCATTTAGTGAGACAATTAAAATCAGTGTAATACACACTGAATGTGATACTATCAGATATGGTTGTCGTAATCCTAGAAAAATAAATCTGGACACGTACAGTGTGCTTAAAGTGTTCTCAACTTCTTCAAGGTTTCAAACCCTGGAAGGGTGGAGTGTGGCTTCTCCCCATGGTGGACCCAGAGCTGGGAGCCAAGGTACTGGGAGTACCTAGAATTGAGTTCTAATGCTGAGCACAGTAGCAAAAAGGCAACATCATAGATCTGTGAAGTCAGCTAAGTGTGAGCTAACAGTTTCATTTTGTCCCTTTTTTTGGAGGGAATTCTGAGTCTGGGGCAGTTACTTGACCCCTCTGAGTTTCTCTTTCCGTATCTGAGAAATGAACTTGAAAGAGGCATTGGGTGTGTTTAAGGGGGACTCACAGTACTTAGCTCAATAAATATTAGTTGCTTTATTAGTCTCTTTTCTCTAAAAGTAATTAAGACCTAGCTAATCATCATATTTGTAATAAAATAACAGTAATAGCTAACAGTTACTGAATGCCTACAATGTGCCAGCAACAATTGAAAACACTTACATTTATATTTATTAATTCACTGAGTCTTGTAACAACCCTGTGAATAGGTACTATTGTCATACTCATTTTACAGACATGAAAACTGCCATATACTCAGGGCCACCCAAGGGAGTGGCACCATCAGGATTCATAGCCAACTAGTCTGAGTAGGTATTTAAAAAAAGTTTTCATACAACTTATGTGGCAACAACAGGCAGAAACGGAGGTTGAAATTTATGTTAATCACCTTCTGTGATTCTATACTCTCAATAAATTCAATAGAAAAACCCAAGCTGACTGCACAGAGGCACAGTGCTCTGAAAAATTTAACACTGTGCCATGCTTATGAAGAATGAAACCCACTGGATGTCTATTTCACAGCATTCCAAATGTTCCCCCGCCCTTTGCCTGATGACAAAGAAACAACAACTTCAATTTATATGCCAACTAATCACGCCCCAGCATTCCAAGGTACGTTGCTGGGGATGAAGTGCAGTGGTTTAATGGCACAGTATGTCATGCTAGGTTAATGACAGAGAGTAGCCATGCCAGCAAAGTCCCCAGCTGGGGGACTCGGTCAGGGATCTGGGCATGCCAGCCAAGCCTGTACAGGGAAAGGCTGAATGTGTGATCCAACCTCCTTTTGTACTCTTCTCTGGTGAGGGGCAAAGAAATCCTGCAGACCTGAAAGCTTTCAAGTTCTATTGGAAACCAGCTAGCTAATGCAGAATGCTTTAATCACTGCCACTGCAATGATAACAACTGGATTGTATAGGTGGCACTTTGAGAGCTAAGCTTTTGATTCCATCTTTTGGTACAGAGGTCACTGAATATTGATGTGCAAAAATGCTGTATGCTGTATTTAACACCTGTTTTTCCTAGTGAACTCCAGAAGGGCAAGAGTGAGTCAGTCTAAATCACTGCTACATCACAGCATTTAGCATAATGTCTGGAAAAATAATAACGGTATTGAAAAGGAGGAGGAGGAAGTAACAGTTTATAGGTACTGCGTATTTACCCATCAAAGTCTAAGTACTTTCCATGAATTATTTAATGCTGACAATAATCCAAAAGATAGGTTTTACTGATGTCCTATTTTACAAGTAAAGAAACTGAGGCAGAGTGCACTGCAACAATTGGTTCAGCTACCAAGTGGTAGAGACAGGATTCGAACCCAGGCCCTGATTTCAGAGTCTGTGCTTCTAAACACTATACCATGATGCCTCTTGTAAAGAGCAGAGATTAGTCATACTTGGGCAGTAAGTGTTCCAGCAACTCTGACTATAGTACGGGGCGTGGGTGGGGAGTAAGTTAAGTGTGCCTTCTTAAGAAGGCATATTAGAGTCCCCAGAGAATTGTTCTACCCTATGCATCCCTTTCTTAGCCACTTCCCATCCCCACTTCTGGGCAAAATCTTTGCTGTGGCCATTCACTTTTAGTGGTAGGAAGTGTGTTTTTTCCTTTAAGTATATTGGTGAAAAAAATGAAACTTCACAAATTACTGCTCTAGACCAGTGGTTCTCAAACCCAGCTGCACTTTAGACCAAATCAGGGAGCTTTTTGGTTCTACCTACATCATTTTCTTGGAGCACCTGGATGGCTCAGCAGTTGAGCATCTGCCTTTGGCTCAGGTCATGATTCTGGGGTACTGGGATCCAGTGCCACATCAGACTCCCTGCAGGGAGCCTGTTTCTCCCTCTGCCTATGTCTCTGCCTCTCTCTGTGTGCCTTGCATGAATAAATAAATAAAATCTTTAAAAAATCATTTCCTTTACTTATTGTTGTTGTTTTACACAGAACATCCATTCTACCGTGATATTATCACCCAATGATTGATTCTGTTTAATAGGATTCTGGTTTTGGAATAGAAATTATGATATATTTGAATATTCAGTATACAGTATATATTTTGACTTTTTTTTAATTACTAAGAGACTGGCCTAGCTAGATAAGGCAGGTAACAAAATCCTAGAGTATGAGAATTAATTGGGACCTCCAGAGATCTTTTCATCTCTTGGTTTGTAACTAAAGACAAACCAGAGAGCTTTTAAAAACAGTCATGCCATACCCTGCCACAGGTTGATTAAATGAAAATCTCTGGGGATGGGGTATGGGCATTGGTATTTCTTAAGAGGCACCCAGGTAGATCCAAAATAATGGTCAAGTTTGGGAAGCACTGGCTCACACTCCTCATCTAAGAGCAACCAAGGGATTCTCTAGGGCTCCCTCATTCTCCTTCCTTAGGTATTAGCTTAGAGGTACAGTTCCCTAAAGAGATATTAAGGGTGTCAGACATTTTTAAATTGACCCCCAACAAACACTTCATGAGCATCTCTTACATGGAAAAGACAGAGAATCATAAGGCACAACTTTCATCTTTTATAGCCATATGCTCAATAATGAGATAACACAAACCTAGCAATGAGTGTGTAACACAGCTCTAATATGTAAGACGGCACTGCAGAGATGGCAAAGAGTAGGAGGACTGACAGGAGGAGAGGCCCTAATGGAAAGGGGAAGGGACTCCTCTCTGGACAGCTAAGAAAAATGCCGTAGAAGCATTTGAACAAATGGGTGAGAAGAGGAGAGGAAGCAAAGATGCATCCTTCTTCTCTTTTTCAAGTTTTTATTTTGAGACGACTGTAGATTCACTTGCAGTTGTAAGAAACAATGCAGAGAAATCCCATATGCCCTCCACTCAGTCTTCTCTGATGGTAACATCTTTCATGACTAGAGTACACACCACATTTCTTTGATGTTTGACAGAAGGCTCTGAGGATAAGCAGATTTTTTTAAGTGTAAAATATCCTAGTAGATAATTTAATAATGGGCACAGATCAACATTTTATTCCATACTTTATGGCAGAAGAGACCTTGCCTGACTTTGGAAGGGACACTGTAGAGGGCGAGGAATGTGAGAAAATCACAGGTAGGCTGGATACCTGTAAGCAGAACATCTGGTTAAGATCATTAGATGCTTGACTGACAGCTAAGTAGGTGGGTAGGTAGTTTCCCAGAAGTTTTAATCTCATTAAAGTTTAATGTAAAAATGCTTAAGCATTTTATCACAAATCTTAATTTCCTTCTTACTAAGAGGTTGTGAATTATGTCATGAAAAAATTTCTGTCTCAAACCAGGTTTGGGACTGGTTTTCTTTATCATAAGCCAGGGAATTCAGTGCAGTGTTGAGGACCTGCCTTAAGATTTAGAAGGACTGAACATGATGCCTCCACTTAGCCCATGGGGCACAGGACCCAAGAAGATGCCCATTAGTGATAGATCAAAAACATGGGAACTTGAGCTTCTGTGTGACATAAATGACTTGATGTTTGGTACATATTACTTCTATATTAGACTGTGATAATACAAGCGAAGGGCAGGGGGTTTTGTCTATTATTTAAACTGATTTTTCCATTGGAAAACAATTTTTTTCAGTGGAAAAGATGTAAATAACAGACATTATCAAGCACCTAACAGGCATATAATAAATAATCATTGAATAAATTAATTCCTAAACATTCAGACATCACTAATACTGCTAGCCCTATATTTGCGTCATAGTGAAAGTGGGGATTTTTAAATCCTAACCGCATTTCATGAACTTATATTTGGGGAGCACGTGTATGAGTGTACTAATATATGTCAATGCCACAACTACGAGGAAAATTTCAGCCTCACCTTGGACAAGGACCTCACATGGACATAGTGTTGGGCATCCAGAAATCACTCAAAGCCTTTATTGTGATGATAATGATGAAGAACAAGTCAGTGGTTGCTGGGGATTGAGGTGGGGGATGTCATTACAAAAGGATAGTATGAGAAAGTCTTTTGGGTTATTCCGTATTCTGATTATGATGGTGGTTATACAAGTCTTTCCATCTATTAAAATTCATAGAATGTTGGAGGCGCCTGGATGGCTCAGTTGGGTAAGTGCCCAATTCTTTGTTTCTTCTCAGGTCATGATCTCAGAGTTATGAGATTGAGTACCACATCAAGCTCCACACTCAACACAGTCTACTTGTCCCTCTCCCTCCTCCCCTTTGCCCCTCCCCCACCTTACTCACGCTTGCTCACACACACACACTCTCTCTCAAATACATAAATAAAATCTTAAAGTAAAATTTGTAGAATGCTGCACAATAAGTCAATTACTCTAAAAATAAAATATTTGCCATTAAATGACTACTAAATCAATATATTACTAAATGGCTAGCCAATGAACTAGTACTCCCTTCTCTTGGACTAACCCCTGCCTCCATACTTGTTTACTTTTCTAGGAATACTATTCATATTTGATATTCCATCCCCATCCCACCCTTCAGGGCAAGTGACAATGAGAAGGCACCAAGCTGGACCAACTGATTCTCTCTCACATATTTGAAATTGGGATTGTAGCCACAAGTCAACCTCTAAGAGTAACTGGAATGGTAATAACACAACCTGTGGTTGTGAGCCCAGTCATACTCTTAAGTAGGTGCAGAAGCTGAGAAAGCTGGCTTGCAGGGTAAAAGGGAAAAGGATGCAAACCCACCAAAAGTGGACATAAAGGAAATAAGAAAAAGAGAAAGAGAATCAGACATGTCAACTGACTCATTTCATAATTCCTCTTCTAGTTCCTCTTCTTAAAGTCTAATTTTTGCGTCTTCATTTCAATGATCTATTCTATGCTTTTCTAATATAACCTTGTTTATGTTTATATTTAATCAAGCTCATTATCTTGTTTCTAGGATCATAAACTCTAATTTAATCTATGTGCCACTGAATACTAGCTCCACCACCTCCAACCCAGGACAATTTGCACAACTCAACCTCTCTGTGCCTCAGTTTCCTCATCTTTAAAAGAACAGTAAAAGTACCTTCCAAAGGGCTGTGAGGATTAAATGAGTCTATGTGAGGTTGTTAAAACAATGCCTGACATATAGTTAAAACCCAAATACTGTTGCTGATATTTTTGTTTCCTTTCTCCTTCTCAACTAACACAGCTTTATCAGAATCTGTCTAGATCCCCACTCTCACTTCAAAGCAAGAAACAGTGATAATTGTCCATGTTTTGCAAGGTGAGAGGACAAAGTATGAGAAAATATCTCATCCATTCTATGAACGTCAAGACCCCCCAAAACATGAAAGAGTTCCTTGAAATAATAATTCTAATACAATGCAAAATTATGAAAATCAGGAGTTTTATTATATTTCATTAACCTGGCAAGATTTCCTACAGAATAATCCCACACAGTGCCAAAATGACATCACAGACCATTCACTAAGTTTGTTACTATTCTCTCTGTGGTATGAATATAGTGGGGAGTTGTAGATGACATCTTATAGTTGTATTGCAATTTAGAGTTTACAAAACACTCCCTCAGATTCTATTTCCTTTTGATCTCTATGACAGCCCTTTGAGGTAGATAGTATTGTTGAAATTTTACAGATGAGAAAATTAGGGCTCAGAAAAAATCCAGTGTCATCCAGCTACTTAGTATAATAACTAGGATGGAGATCTTCTGGCTCCCCCCAAACTAAACTTTTTCACAATAATATTTATGCCTACTGAACAAACAGCTCTGCAGATGAGGACATTTTCCACACTTCTCATATTCTACTACTTACTCACATGTTCCAGAACCACACATTTAGTGCTCATGGTAGTGCAATCTGGTAAGCACACTATCCTCCTTGTATAGATTACATACAATGTATGAAAAGTAGTAGAGACTGCACAATATTATCCTCTACAGGGAATTTCATATTCTTCTGGCAACCATGGAGTATAAGCAGGTCACTTTTCTTTGGTAGAGACTGGGTTTCAGGTTTTTTAAGTATTTTTGTGGAATTTTCTGGCCTTACCATGCCCCTCACCATCCCGAAGCATCTATGGAATGGCCTTTTGAAGACTCAGTGACAATGCCAACTAGGTGGCAATACCTTGCAGGGCTGTGGCAAGGTTCTCCAAAAGGTTGTATAGACTCTGAATCAGCATCCAATATATAGTGCTATTTCTATAATAGCTAGGCTTTATGAGTCCAGGAATCAAGGGATGGCAAGAATGACTGACTCTGTAGGTGAATCAGAGATTGCCACGGCTATCCTTCACCATAGGCCTTGTGGACCAGGCTGCTCCTGCCCAGTGCCTCAAGGGTGGGGTGAGTGCCAGAGCTGTGGGGGTGGGGTTTCCCCCCAAGCCCAGGAGGTTGGGCTGCCCTGGGGGTGTTACTACTGCCCCAGTGGGCCCAGAAGGAGGATCACTGGTTCAAAGAGGATTATCTCCAGACTTAGGATCTAATAGATTTTGCCTTGTTAGTTTTTGCACTTTCTAGGGACCCATTACCCCATTCTTCTTTATAGTGTCTCCCTTTTAGAATGGGATCATCTGTCCTATGCCTGTCCCACCATTATATTTTGGATGCACATACTTGTCTTATTTCACACATTCACTGCTAGAGAATAATTTTGCCTTGAGATAATTCATACTGCAGATCTTACCCATACTTGATTTAGATGATATTTTGATGAGACATTTGACCTCAGGCTGTAGAGTTGATGGTGGAAAGGATTAAGACCTTTGGGACCATTGAGATGGAATGAATGTACATCAGGGTTCCCTTGCTTCCTCAATCAGAAAATACCTGGAGGTAGGTAGTCACCTACTCCAAGAAACAAATGACAAGGGTACAGCTGTCAGAATAAAACATATTTTTTTACCCCAGGGCTCCTGCTCTGGTCTAACATTCATGTTGCAGACCTTTTTAATCAAGTTCTCAATGACTAAATCTCTTTGAAAGGTGCACAAAATGGGCCTACCTTCCACCCATCTCTCTCCACACTTACATTCCAGTAGGTATATCATGAGAAAGGTGGATGACATTCAAGAAGGCAAGGAGAAAACACTTGAACTATAAAAATATTAAGACCGTAATGTTGCTTAAAAACATCCTGAGAAATAAAGCTTTGGAAATACCTGTTATCCAAATCTCTGTATGGGAGAGATAAAATAGAACAGTGTTTGCATAGACTTTGTCAATTAAGAGTGCTACAATCACTATTTCCAATACACACACACACACACACACACATATATATGTGTGTATATATATATATATATATATATACACACATATATATGCAGTTTTTTAAAGCACATACTTAAAGCCACAGAATAGATTTTGAGTGTAAGTTAAAGCAGAAAAAGCTACAGGGTATCTCCCTATGCCTTATCCAGTTATATCAGTGAGAAGCAGAGTATGAAGATAAAAATTTCCTTTTAAGCACCCTTCAGAAGATTTGCTTATTCCTAGCATCATGTGCCCATCAACTTGCCAGTCTCCTAGAAGGTCTGTTTTCTTGATATTGAAATGATATGATATCCACAGCATCCTGTTATCAGCTTCCCTGAGTTACCGCTTCTTTGAAATTCAAACAAAATTAACTCAAGCCACATACCATATGCTGTGGTAAAGCTCAGTGTTGATCCTCATCTCTGTGGAGATTCTTGAGAGGTAGAGACAGGACTGTCACAATCACTTAATCATTTCTAGCTCAGAATCCCACAGTTTAGGGGAGATCATTTGGTTTATAAATAAGCACACTTTCTGCCTCTTTCTGTAATGTCACCAGAAACTGATCTCCACATCTTCAATCCTGATTGTAGGCATGGCAGATTTTTACTGAAAGTTTGGACAATGAAGGGGATTTTCCACTACAGCACAGCCAAAAATGTAGCAGTAAATCATCTCACTGTCTTAAAATTCCTTCAACCTCTCAGGGTGCCTGGTTCAGTAGGTTGAGCATCTGATTCATGATTTTGGCTCTGGTCATGATCTCAGTGTCATGAGGTCGAGCCCTACTTTAGGCTCCAAGCTCAGTGTGGAGTTTGCTTGAGATTCTCTCTCCCTCTCCCTCTGCCCTTCCCCTTGCTTGTGCTTGCTTAAAAGTGTGCACACACACACACACACACACACACACTCTCTCTCTCTCTCTTTCTCTCTCTCTCAAATAAATAAGTAAATAAAATCCTTTTTAAAAAATCCTTCAACTTCTCTGCCTGCCAGCAGGATGATTATTGGCCATGCAGTTCAGCCCATTCTCTCACCTTCATCTTCCTCACCTTTCCTTTGCTCTTCATAGCTTCTAATCTCCCATGCAAGCTAGTTTTCATGGTGCCTTTATTCCATTCTCCCCTTCCTAACTTAACATCTCAAAACCTTTCAAACCCAAGGGGTCTCTTCTCCTAAACAGCAAGAGGTCTCTCCCCAAAAGAAACTCAGTTGCCAGATTTTAAATTATTAATTTTTACCCTGCTTCAATTCTTCTACTTCTAAATACAACCAGTAGATGGAACCTAATCTGCACCAGGCACCAAACATACAGTAGGTAAACACAACAACATTTCTAATTTCATCAAGCTCCCAAGATGAAGAGTTCAACAAACCCTTATTTTTTTGGAAAAAAAATACAGTAAGGTCTTCTGCATTAATGAATGAATATGTGGCATCATTTCCACATCTGTGATCTGGAACTCAGAGTGTTATACATAATAATGATCCCTTCTTATGATAATGTCCACCCAGGCCCTCTCTTTCTGTAAACAAGGAGCCATAAACTACAGAAATAACGTTCCTAACCAACCTCCACTGAATTCACCTTATCAAAATGACTACCATTCTCCATTTCTCTGCAAAACATACAGACTGCTCTCCACAGAAGGCCGGAAGCTCATGGCTAATAGGCAACTATAATTCTTCTGCTAGATTAACCAGCCAACTACCACTTCTAATTATACCAGATAAGAAGGCTTCAACTACATTTTTCCAAATAAAAACAATTTCTCCCCAAATGGAACTCTAATGCAGGCTGTTGAAAAAAGCACTTCTGCTTTCGTCCTACCACAGAGATGATTGGATGCTTCAGGAATACTTTGCCAGGACCACAAAAAAATCCATCTCGTATTTACAGTAGAATATAATTCCAATCTCCATTTGCAGAAAAGAAATTTAAGTGGTTGTACCAGTTATCAGTTACCTATTCTGGAATAACAACAATAAACATTTATTATTGCTGCAGACTGTGCTGGTGAGCAGGGAAGTCCTACTGATATGAACAATGTTTGGGTGATTTCATCCTGTATCTGCAGTTAGCAGGCAAAATCATTGAGACATAGCAGGTCAAGGACAGCCATCACACGTCATATGGTTGACTGGCTTTTGGCTGACGAGAAGGAGTTACTAAAACCTATGAATCTCTACAATCATCAGGCTAGTTCATGGCAGCTAGACAGAGTTCCAAGAGAAAAAGTAGATGTACGGGGCCTTTTAAGGTCTAGTCTCAGTACTGACACAGTTCCACCACATTTTACTGGCGAAGGTAACTTATAAGGTGAGTCCAGATTTCAAGGAAAGGAAACAAGATCTACCTATTTATGAAAGGAGCTACATGCAAAGTCATATAGCAAAAATTGTGAATACAGGGAGGAATGGAAAACTGAAGCCATTATTATAATTAACGTACCACATTGGGTGAGGCTGCACTGTCAACCTTTTTTATTTTCATATCTCACGTTTATCTGGAAATTTTAATACTTGGAAGAAAGTCAGTGGTTCCCTCCCATTCCAGCATAGAAAGTCAGGAGAGACAGCTGCTCTCATACAAAGAATCAAAACAAGTCACTAAAACCGTATCAAAAAGCTGAATCCACATGCATGTGCGCAAGTACACACACATATACACACACTCTGAATGAAAAAAACCTCCAGAAAGTGAGAAGCCCTTTATACAAACGAGAGACTCAGCACTGCCCTAATCTTGGGTGATGCTGTAGAGAATAGAAAAGGGGGAAAATATTAAATTTCTAAAAAAAAAAAAATTAACAGCCATGCAAATGTCGGCATGAGAAATTAGAATTTCAAACTTGCTACAAAGCAAGTTTCAACATATCCACTAAATGCTTTCGCAAAGGTCCTGGAGGAAACCATGCACCAAAAGTAGGAATAGAGAAAGAGATGAGAAAAATCATCCCTGACATGCATCATTCCTCTTCACATGCAATAATATTGCTGTTCAAAAGGAATGAAGAGGCAGGAGGGAGAGATGAGACAAATCTCTTCCCCATTCAAACTGGATTTCACCTAAGAAAGTCTAAGGTAGGACAGGAGAACTGAGAGAAACCATACACATTTCAGGTTCTCAATCATTAAAGAATGGGGGAGAGAGAAAAGATGTTGTAAGATCTTACAGGTAGTCTAGTCCTTTATGATGATTATAGATACAACTCTTAGAAGAACCAGAGGGAGAAAAGCAGGGTTGCAAAGTCTCGTAAGCCAAGTTAAGGAGCAGGACTGAGAGCAAAAATTATTCCCCAGAAACCCAGTGAGCTGGCAGGTTGGTAGGATATCAAGTAAATAATTCCCCCCAAAAAATCTTGTAAATGGCAACTTGCTTGTGCAGCACAGATATATTTTTGTAATCTCACTAGCAGCCAGATCCCAGGTCCTACTCATTGGAAAATCCTGATCCCACAATCAAATCATTGCAAGCTAGGGGTAAACTAAATCAAATAAAAGCTGCAACAAAGCCTAGACTGAGCTTATAAATCAGACAGAATTAGCCTTCACACTGGTCTAAGAAAGGGTCCATTGCCTTCTGGAGATAAACATTATTTACTTCAGTCTTTATGATTCCTTTATGTCCAGCATACAATCAAAATAAAATAAGGCATACCAAACAACAACAAAGAAATGCAATTATCATAAGGATATAAAACAGAAAATTGAAGCAGATCAAGAAACAGCCAAGAAATTGGAATTACCAAGTTGAGACATTAAAATAACTGACTAAAAACATTAAAGTATCCAGGAGAAAATGCATGACAGGATGGGGAATTTATAAGAAACATATGAACTATACAAAACACCAATTGGAAATGCAAAAATGAAAAATAAATATCATGAAAGAAGAATTTATAAGATTGGCTGAAGACTAAATATAAAAATGGGGAAAAAAGTGAATGAGTAGATGAGTCTATGAAAAGCATCCAAACTAAAACACAAATAGAAAAAGATTAGGAATAAAAAATGGGCATTAGAGACTTGTGACACCATATCAAATGGTCCAACATATGTGTAAGTGGAAATTTAGAGAGTGAGGAAATGCATAAAGTGAAAACAACTCAGAATGGCCCAAAAGGATAAAGACACTAACTCACATATCCAAGAAGCTCCATGAACACCAAGCAGAAAACGAGCAGAATAAATACAAAGAAAAAGATGTAGGCACATCACAGAAAACCAAAAATAAAGAGCAAATCTTAAAAAGCAACCAGAGATAAAACATAGTACATATAATGGAAAAAATTATATGAATGATGGTTGATTTCTTAGCAGAAATAATGAAGACCAGAAAAAAAAATACACTGATATCTATAAAGTATTGAAAGAAAAAAACTCAACCTAAAATTCTGTATCCTTCAAAATTCAAGGGAAACCTAGAAATTCTCAGACAGATAAAAGCTAAGAGAATTCATCTCTAGCATACTTGCACTACAAGAAATGATGAAAGAAGTGATTCATAAAACTGCATATTGTAATCTCCAAAGCAACTACTTAATACTAATAAAAATGACTAGTTGAAGCTTACACAAAAAATAAATTATTAATAGACTGAATTTACCCAAAAGGGAAACAGAAAAGGAAACAAAGAGCAAAGGAGAGGAAAATATATAAAATAAAAATCAGAATAGGAAACTAAAACTCAATCATATTACTAATTATATTAAATGTAAATGAATAAAACCAACCAATTAAAGGGCAGAGACTGTTGGACTGATGAGGGGAAAATCTAATAATGGTATGCTGTTTATAACATACACACACCTTAGTTATAAAGAAAAATGCATAGGTAATGTATATATTGTATACAATATATACAATATACACAATATAAACATCAAGTATAATGAACCTACTGTGACAATATTAATATCAAACAAAGTAGAATTACAGAAAATAATACTACTATAGATAAGTAGGGACATTTCATAATGTTGAAACCATCAACTCATCAAATAAACACAGCAATCCTAACATATTAATTTAGCTCTAACAATAGAGCTTCAAACATATAAAGTAAATTGACATGGAACACTCTCCAAGAATTCAATAAAAATAAAAAATTTTAAGCTATACAGAACAAAAAGATCATACAGAAGATATTCCCTAAACATAGCAGCATTAAACTGTAGCCAAATAGAAAATAAAGTATCTGGAAAAATCTCCAATTTTTAAATTTAATGACACATTTATAAATAATTCATAGATCAAAGAAGAAATGAAGAGGAAAATTAGAAAATATTCTGGACTGCATAAAGTGGAAATGTTTGAACATATCAAAATTTATGAGCTATAGCTTTTAAAAATGCTTATAGGAAAATTTATCAAATGCTTATTACTTGGAAAGTACACAGTTCTAAAATCAATAATATAGTAAACTATGGCCAGGGACTAAATCCAGTTTGCTGTCTGTTTTTATAAATAAAGCTTTATTGAAACAAAGTCACTCTCATTCATTTACATTTTGTCTATGGCCTCCTTCATGCTGCAATGCAAAAAATGGGGTGGTTGTAACAGACCACATGGCCCACAAGTCTTTGTTTACAACCTATTCCTTTATTTTCAATCCCTTGTGTAAGTTTTCACCCTAACAAATGAGAACAAAGTAAGTAAAAGAAATGAAATCATAAAGAGCAAAAATTAACAAAGTATAAAATAGGAAACAATAAGAGAAAATATATAAACCACAACTGGGTTTATAAATTATCAAGAAAAGGAATTAAAAGAAGAACATCATTGCAAATTATATAGACATTCTTTTTAATGGTAAAAGGGTTTTTAAATAACTTAATGTCAAATTCAAAACCTTAAATGAAATAGATCCTTTGAAAAAAATAATCAAACCTTACATAAAAAGAAAAAACATCTAAATATCCTGATACATGTTAAAGAAATTGAGTTCATAGTTAAAAACAAAAACTAAAACTTTCCCATAAACTTCAGGCCCAGATGGTGTTACCAGGGAATTCTACAAACATTTAAAGAAGAAATTGTATCAATTCTACACAGTCCTTTCAAAAAATACAGAATAAAACACTTTCCAACTCATCTAGGAGGCCCACATAATCCTGATATTGCCACTTGACAAAGATTATTACAGAAAAGAAAATAACAGATCAAAATATCTCATGAAGAAAGGCAAGAATCCTTATGAAAATCTCAGCAAACAGAATTCAATAAGCTATTTTTATTTTTTTTATTTTTTTTAATTTATTTTTTATTGGTGTTCAATTTACTAACATACAGAATAACCCCCAGTGCCCGTCACCCATTCACTCCCACCCCCCGCCCTCCTCCCCTTCTACTACCCCTAGTTCGTTTCCCAGAGTTAGCAGCAATAAGCTATTTTTAAAAGTTAATGCATCATGACTAGGTAGGATTTATCCTAGGAATATAAGATTGATTTAATATTCAAAAAAATCAATTAATGTAATATATCACATTGACAAAAGAAAAGACAAAAATCATACCCCAATAGATGCAGAAATCCAATACCTTTTTATAATTAAAAAAAAACTCAGCAAACTAAGAATAAGGAAAAAATTTTAAGCTGAAAAGCAAATCTGTGAAAAACCTACAGCTAACACCGTATCTCCTACCATATATAATGTTAATCCTACCCCAACATTAAAAATAACAATGTTTTTCTTGCCACTTGTATTCAATAATAACCTGGAGATTATACACAATAAATAAATAAATAAACAAATAAATAAATAAAGTGCATAAAGATTGGAAAAGATAAAATTCTAGTTATTTACAGACCACATTATTGTGTATGTAGAATGTCCAAAGGAACCTACCAAACTGCTAAAACTAATTAGTAAATTTAACAAAGTCATAGGACACAAGGTTGACATAAAAATTAATTTTATAGCCACACATAACCAAAAAACATTTGAAAATTGAAATTTAAAAAATTCTAGCTCTTTCCCCTTTCCTTCCTGAAAAACTCTGTGGGCCTGAACATAATTAGGCATCTCTGCAGGGAGGTGGGGTAAAGTTGTTATGGGACAGTACATGGTGTTGAAGCTCAAGCATAGTAAAGAGGACACTGCAAAGTGTCAGAATCTGAGCAGAATGAAAGGGTTGTCTGCACAGGGGGAGGTAGCTAGGTGCAGAGTACCAAAGCCCATGTAGGTTGAAGAAGGTATCCAAGTGGGAGGGAAGCCCAGCACAAGGTGCTGGAGTCTGAGTACTGGGTGAGCAGGGATGGCAGGAATGATGGAAGAATGGTATCATCACAGGGGGAGTGATCAAATAAGTAAAAATACTGGGGATACTGGGAGTTAAGTCTCACACTAATAAAGAGAGTTACAAATATGAAAAGGGAAAATATTAGAATGAACTCCATAGTGTCAGGTGGAATTAAACACACTGACATCAATCAGTGGTTTTCCATAAATATAGGCAGATCTCCATATAAACAATATATATAGTAATGAGCATACCTAAGGCCCAGGTGTTTGTTTTTGAACACCATTCTGGAATAGGAGGATTAAGGGCTCCTGGATAAATGGCTGATACTGGGTCTAAAGCAAGAAAAGTACAAAATGAGCCTGGAACATGTTTTGTTAGAAATGAAGGAAGTAGAGCATGATACAGGCATGTCAAACAGACATGGCAGCCAGCTTAAAGGTGCGCTCCTATCTGCCAAATCTGGGACAATATGAGCATCAAAATAAAGAATGATATTAATGAATTAAAGTCTATTAAATAAAACATGAATGCATAAAAATAGGAATACATGAACCTATGCTGATAAAAATGAATAAATTTGAAGTTTGATAAAGAATAAGACACTCTTGGGTTGCCTAGGTGGCTCAGTGGTTGAGTGTCTGCCTTTGGCTCAGGTCATGATCCAGGGGTCCTAGGATCAAGTCCCACATTGGTCTCCCCACGGGGAGCCTGCTTCTCCCTCTGCCTACATCTCGGCCTCTCTCTGTGTCTCTCATGAGTTAAAAAAGAAAAAAAAAAAAACAATACACTCTCACAATATCACTAAATACTTATTACAAAGGGATACAAAGTAAATTTACAGTGGAGAAGTCTAATATGGAAGAAAATCAAAACTGTGTACCACTAGACAGGCTACAATAAGAATAATACAGCTCTGTTTCTATGATATTTCTGCCAAAGATGAATAACCTAAATCTAATCAAAAGGAAAAATCAGACCATCCAAAACCTATAATCATAAAATTTGTCAAGGTCATAAAAACCAAAGAAAAACTAAGAAACTATTCCAGACTAGCACAACAAAATACAACACATGATTATGGATCAGATAATTTTCCCATAAGGAGCACTTTGGGGAAGTTAATAAAACTTAAACTGAGTCTTAAGATTATATGTTAACAATGTACTCATGTTTGCTTATTTCCTGATTTTGATGGTTGTATTGTGGTTATTTTTTTTTTTAGTTTTTTACAGATCTTTTTTTTATAATAAATTTATTTTTTATTGGTGTTCAATTTGTCAACATACAGAATAACACCCAGTGCTCATCCCGTCAAGTGCCCCCCTCAGTGCCCGTCACCCATTCACCCCCACCCCCCACCCTCTTCCCCTTCCACCACACCACCCCTACTTCATTTCCCAGAGTTAGGAGTCTTTATGTTCTGTCTCCCTTTCTGATATTTCCCACACATTTCTTCTCCCTTCCTTATATTCCCTTTCACTATTATTTATATTCCCCAAATGAATGAGAACATACAATGTTTGTCCTTCTCCGACTGACTTACTTCACTCAGCATAATACCCTCCAGTTCCATCCACGTTGAAGCAAATGGTGGGTATTTGTCATTTCTAATGGCTGAGTAATATTCCATTGTATACATAAACCACATCTTCTTTATCCATTCATCTTTCGATGGACACAGGCTCCTTCCACAGTTTGGCTATTGTGGACATTGCTGCTATAAACATCGGGCTGCAGGTGTCCCGGTGTTTCATTGCATCTGAATCTTTGGGGTAAATCCCCAACAGTGCAATTGCTGGGTCATAGGGCAGGTCTATTTTTAACTCTTTGAGGAACCTCCACACAGTTTTCCAGAGTGGCTGCACCAGTTCACATTCCCACCAACAGTGTAAGAGGGTTCCCTTTTCTCTGCATCCTCTCCAACATTTGTGGTTTCCTGCCTTGTCAATTTTCCCCATTCTCACTGGTGTGAGGTGGTATCTCATTGTGGCTTTGATTTGTATTTCCCTGATGGCAAGTGATGCAGAGCATTTTCTCATATGCATGTTGGCCATGTCTATGTCTTCCTCGGTGAGATTTCTGTTCATGTCTTTTGCCCATTTCATGATTGGATTGTTTGTTTCTTTGGTGTTAAGTTTAAGAAGTTCTTTATAGATCTTGGAAACTAGCCCTTTATCTGATACGTCATTTGCAAATATCTTCTCCCATTCTGTAGGTTGTCTTTTAGTTTTGTTGACTGTATCCTTTGCTGTGCAAAAGCTTCTTATATATATGTATTGTGGTTATTAAAGGGAATACCCTTGCTTCTAGGAAATGCATGCTGAAGTATGAGGGGGTTCATATGAAACCAGGTTGATAATGCTTCTAGAAAAAGTTTCTTTGTTCTCTAAAAACTTTTTGGAAGTTTGAGGTTCTTTCAAAAAAAGAGAAACAGTATAATTTTCAATAATATCAAAAGGGACAAATATTGCAGGAAAAAATCTAATGAAATATGTATATGATATACCTAAAAAAAAAAAAAGGCCACAGTATTTCTGAGAAAAGGTAAAGACCTGAATAAATGGAGGGTTATACAATGTTCATAGATTATAATACTCACTGTTGTTAAGATAGTCACTGTCCCTAACTTGGTATAAAACTTCAATATAATTCCTATCAAAATTCTAGCAGGATATTTATTACAAATATACAAGATAATTCTAAAATTTATATGACAGTACTACAGATCAAGAATAACTGAAGCAAATTTGAAAAAGATTAACAAAGTTGGAGAACTAACACTCTCTGATTACAAATCTTATCCCAAAGCTATAGTAATCAAGACACTTTCATAGAATGGTAGGATAAGAAAAAGATCAATGGAGAAGAATAAACTTTGTAGAAATAGGCCCACATTCATATGGTCAATTGATTTTTCCTAAAGATGCCAATTCAGTTGTATGGGGTAAAGAACATCTTTTAACAAATTTTGCTAAAGTGACTGAATTCTGTATAGGGAAAATAATGAACCTTGATCCCTTTTCTCCACATAAACAAAAATTAATTCAATATGTGATACTTGTATTGTACATACTTGTACAATATGTGAAATTTTAACACTTCTAGGAAGAAAATATGAGAATATTCTCATTACCTTGGACAAAAAAAGATTTTTTTTGAAGAAGACACAAAAAAAATAAACCATAAAAATTAAATTTTGAAAAATTAGACTTTGTCAAAATTAAAACTTTCCACTCATCAAAAGACACCATTAGGATAATGAATAGGCAAGGGAAAGATTAGGAAATATATTCACAACACATAATTATAACCATGGACTTGTATCCACAGTATACAACAATCACATAAATCAATAATTGAAAAAATAAGCAAGTACATTTTTAAAAAGTCACAATATAACAGATGCTTCACAAAAGAAGGTGTACTGATAGCCAATAAGTATTTTAAAAAGGATTCAATATCATTAGTCCTCAGAGAATATAAATTAAAGACCATAATCAGCACTGGGAGCCCACAAGAATGGCTAAAATAAAAGACTGATAATGTCAAATGTTGCCAAGGATGCGGAACAACTAGAGCTCTCATACATTGCTTGAATGAGCATACAAATGTCACCATACTTTTTAGAACTACGTGCCAATTTCTAATATAAGTTAAACATGTACCCTCGGATCCATCTGTTCTTCAACTGGACACTCAAAAGAAATGAAAACTGTTTACTCAAAATCTTCTGTGAGATTATTGGCCACAAACATGGCAACAATGTGAACACCCATCAGCTGGAGAATGTTGAAGCCTTAAGTGGATTTATTACTACTCAGCAATAAAAAGAATGAACTACTAATATACACATGACAGTATGCACAAATCTCCAAAACAAGCATGTTAAACAAGAGAACCTCCTCCCCAAAAATCCAAATCATAAGAATAATGAGATATATGGAATAGGTATACTGACAAAATTAATCTAAGATAACAAAAATCAGCAGTGGTTGACAGCAGTGGGAGGTGAAGCCGGAACTGACCAAAAAGGAGCCTAAGGGTTTCTGCGATGCTGGAGATCTATGTCATTTTGAGTGGTGACTTCATTTTTGTCTGTAATAGTCAAAATTCAGTGTATTTTCCTGTGTATGAATTATATATCTCAATGAATAAAAGAAAGTCCTTTACTCTAAAATGTCTGGTTCAGGGCCTATCTCAGATGAGTGAAATGTTTAGTGTTTAGATTTCTTCCCTCCAGAAGAGCACAAGGTTTGAAAAATTAAACATTTAGTTTATGTATAATACATAAGTATACACATTCGCAAGTCAGTGCTTCCAAATAGTTGCTATCCAACCAAACAAATCAGCAAAAGAAAACCATCATGGTTCAAGTGTAATTGGCCAGACCCTTAGGATGTCCTGGGTTGTATCCAAGTGGCATCACTGCCCTGTCCACGATTTGGGGCCCTTGCAGTTATAGCTACATCACTGAGGTTGATAGTACCTCCCTGGAAGTCAGGCAGATCTAGGCCTGAATTCTACTATAGCTTCATACTCTTTCTTCAACAGTTCTGTGATCCGTGAGTCTACTGGTGAACGGGTGTATAGTTCTTCTAATTTCAATCTATTGAAGGACCCTACTCGAGACCTCCTCATTTTAGGTTCATCCTAAGGGTTACAAGACATAGCATTTGCTCCAGTGACACAGGCCTTCATTTAGCCTCTCATACCCTCAATCACCGCTTTCCCCTCTTTGGGAAACAGCAAACGAGTAACGAGATGCCAAGCCAAGTGGTGTGCATATTGGAAAGTGCAGGCAGAATGTAAAATGCTTCCCTTGAACAAAACTGTCAAGGGGCAAATAGACATTCACTTATTTTGGGGTTGTGCGTGATCGAGGCTGTCACTTTGCGGCCCTGGATTCTCATTTAACACTCCTCAGGCACACAATTGTTCGACAGGCTTAAAACACATGAATCTATTTCCAAAGATGGAGACACACACCAAGGCCCTCCTGTCTGAAGGTGTAGAACCAAGAGCAAACAGCAAAAGAAACCAGCTACAGAGGGTGAGCCCACAGACAGCTGCTGTTGCATCTGTCTTAGAGTGGAAGCAAGGAGTGCACAAAGGCAGGACATATACTAAAATTAGACTGGAAGCAAGGAAAATGCTCCTTTGACATTGGAAAACTCTCCATACCCTCCCCTGTAAGTGCCAAGCTATCTCAGATGGCCTCACTAACATCCCAGATGCACATACCTTCCCTCACTCCAGGATATAGATGTGACCCTCTTTTCTTATTTTGAGGCAGGGCGAGACTTCCAGACTTAGTCAGTACTGCTACTGGGACCCCCAGATGGTTTGCTGAACCAGAAAGAAGGCTGAGCAGTAACAAGGTGGCGAGACGTTCTTCCACATAGAGCCACATGCTCATAATTCATTTACATACTTTCCTCTGGGCAAGCCAACAATTTAAAACCTTCCAATATGGGTCTTCCAGGAATTATACAAATCGGAGTGCGTCCAGATTTGAGGACTGGTTGCCCCCATTCCTGGGTACCACCCCAGCTGGAAGACAGCCAGAAACTGGTTATAGTCTCTTTGACAGAAATGGAGATTAGCAGGTGTTAAAGACAGATTAGCAACTAAATGAGTTTCTCACTGGCATAATCAGTATTCAAAAAGAAAGGGTTTTAGAGAGAAGGTGGACAGCTGCTGGGAGTCTTCTCTGACAAGAAGAAATTTGCCTGCATTTACCAGGCCTGTGCATACTCAAGAAACCAAAGCATAAAGGTAGCCCATTAACTGAATCTGGAACAGGCAGGCACTCAGACAGAATGTGCATCTGAGATAAGATGGGGTCAGAGCAACATTAGTCTTCTTTTCTGGGCACTTCCTGGGGATGGGAAGGAGGCAGTTCCACTTCCTTTCCTTCCTGTCCTGACTCAGGTTCTGACTGGAGTGCCAATACACCTGGGGTTGGTGCAGTACCTTCTTTCTGCACCCTGAGGTCTGGCCATTGGACTGGAGGGCAAAGGGAAGAGCTTGAACAAGTCTCAGATAAAAAAAATGCCATCTCTCAGCCATTTGGGCTACTTATATCAAAAAATACCATAGACTGAGTGGCTTCACCATCAAACCTTCTCTTACAGTTTTAAAGACTGAAAAAAACAAGATCGAGCTGCCAGCAGGTCCAGTGACTGAGGGGAGCCCTCTTCTTGGGTTTGCAGATGGCCATATTCTCTTTTGTACTCTTACTTGGCAGAGAGAGAGAGAGGTCATCTCCCTCATCTCTTCCTAAAAGGACCATAATCCCGGGCAGCCCAGGTGGCTCAGTGGTTTAGCATGCCTTTAGTCCAGGGCGTGATCCTGGAGACCCAGGATAGAGTCCCATGTCAGGCTTCTTCCATGGAGCCTGCTTCTCCCTCTGCTTGTGTCTCTGCCTCTGTGTGTGTGTGTGTGTGTGTGTGTGTGTGTGTGTCTCTCATGATTAAATAAATAAAATCTTAAAAAAAAAAAAAGACTGTAATCCCACCCATGAGAGCTCCACCCTCATGACCTACTTACCTCCCCCAAAGCCCCACCTCCTAACACCATTCCATTTGGGGTTAGGCAGCAACATATAAAATTTGTGTGGGACAGAAACATTCAACCCATAGCCGACACCAACTACACTGTCAGCTAGATTTTTAGAGAGAAGGAAAGAAAACAACTATTTATTGAAGCACCTACTATGTGCTGTGCATTTTACTGGGCCCCTTCCACCATTTTATGTTAACTCAAAGGACAGACTAACCCAAAAGACCTAGTCCACATTAGGAGATTTGGCATGAGAAACTAAAGACAGACTGAGTACCCTGTTTCTTCCCTTCCCATGGTTTTGTATTTCCTTCTTAATACTATTTTGAATTTGTTTGGGCTCAAATTATATTACACCCTTGTCATCTCCATTAGCTAAAATGTATTTATGGCTGATTATGCATGCAGAAAATAAATTAAATATCTGAATAACATTACCAGTAATTGGTGAAATTGCCTTATGTTTTCACATCCTTACAACAAAAAAGGCATCAACAAATGACCGGGAAAACAAAAGGATAATCCATTATAATTGTCCATATTACCATAGAGATAGGACAGACACAATTATGGGCAATTTCAGTGTCTAAAAATCAAGAGTGATGAAAATTATATTGAAGTTAACAAAAAAAGAATTACTTTAACTGGGGCTTTAAAATAACTGCTAGTCAGGATAAAAGAGAATGGCCCCTGCTCTGAAAAATCAGCCACTGACTTGGAAGTTGACGCTGAATCTCTTAAGTTCTACAAAAATATAAACCATGGCTGAAGTGCTCATTTAGATCTGCTTGAGTGATTCTTCATGATACTGTCACCCTTCAGACACTACTGGTTCATTGGTTAAATGTTTATGCTGATTTAGGGAGAGAATGTAATGTGTTTTAGTTTCTAAACACCTAAGTACCACCTCCAGCAGAGCTTGATATGTATACCAGATCAGACTGACTTAATCTCTCCTTTGGTTGCATATCTGTGTTATGTGAAAATGATATAAATTTCAAATATTCACCGTAATAAGGATTATAATATAGGTACCAACCAGTTGGGAAGGATGCCAGTTGTTGTATCAGAGCAAGGTCCTGGGGCCCCTTTTGTGAAGGCAGGGCCCCAGTCACTGGGGTGCACACAAAATCTGTTATATACCAACCAACATGGGAGTCTTTTAATGTTTCAACAATGGTGCAACTCTACCAGCATGTCCTGCTAAATGTCAGCACTGCACAGACACACAGATGAAAGACCAAGTCTGGCTTCTTACTTTGCCTCATTTATCCAGGTGGCTTCTCTCAGCATCTTGCCAAATGGACACTCCAGGAAACTGCATTCCTGCAGAGCTCTGGCAGGTAATACGGCAGCCCAACCCAAAGACCATTTCTACAAGAACACACTTTCACTTTTAGCATGACAGCTTGAAAGCCCCAGTCCTGCCCAAAGAACACAGCAGCTGGGGCCCAAACACAGTTAGCACCATTGTGATTTTTAAAACCACATTGTATGTGAGATTTAAAATAGAGAAAGTCTCCACATCTACCCAAGGGAATCTGAAGAATAAGACAATCAACAAAGAGAGGTGTGGCAGGGCCCATTTGTGGGGAGAAACAAAACCTTTCCATGTACACTGCCAGAGTGAACTTTATAAAGTGCAGACCCAGTATGCCATGCCTCAAAATTCCTCAATTGCCAAATCTTTACTACAGCACCCAAGGGACTTGCCTCCCCTTGTTTCTTGCTGCCTACAGCCTCTCTCTAAGCAAAACTGAACCCACTGTGGTATCAGAACACATCATATACTCCCACTCCATTGACTGGGCACTCCATTACAACCCATGTCTTAAATCTTGGAATCATTTGCTAGAAAATTGCCTAGTTGACTTTATCCAAGTATCCTGAATAACACAAGGCTTGGTACCTATTAGGTCATAATAATTTCGGGTGAATAGGTGATTCAATTTAATCACAAAAATGGTGGCCAGACTATCATAAATCTTTGGAGAATTTAAGATAGGTCCAATATATTAAAATATCACATGATCAAAAATGAGCAGAACTGAAAATTAAAAGGCCAAGCATATCACAGTGGAGTCATAAAGATGAAGGGGAACCAGAACTCTCATATATTACCAATTGAAATATAAAATGGTACAACAATATGGAAAACAATCTGGCAGCTTCTAAAAAGTTAAACATATGCTACTATATGACCCAGGTTTTCCAGTCTTAAATATTTATCCAAGAGAAATGGAAGTATATATTCATACACTTTTTATACAAAGGTTCATAGAAACTTTATTTGTAATAGGCAAAAACTGGAAGCAACCAAATGTCTTTAGACAAATGAATTGATAAACAAGTTGTGGTACGTTGTATATAATAGAATACCTCTCTCAGCAATAAAAAGCTATTAACTATTGATACACAACAACATGGATGAATTTCAAAGCAATGATGCTAAATGAAAGTAACCAAGCAAGAGGGGTTTATGCTATATGATCCTATCTATATCGAATTCTAAAAAATGCAAAGTCATCTAAAGTGACA
Source organism: Canis lupus familiaris (assembly GCF_011100685.1). Classification (NCBI taxonomy): domain Eukaryota; kingdom Metazoa; phylum Chordata; class Mammalia; order Carnivora; family Canidae; genus Canis; species Canis lupus. The sequence goes on from NC_049227.1 coordinate 27,667,572, forward strand.
GAAAGTAGATCAGGGCTTCCTGAGGGATGGAAAAGAGAGAGGTAGGAAGGAGATACTATAAGGGGGCAAGTGGAAATTTTAGGCATGATAACTGTATTCACTATCTCTGTCATGATGATGGTTTCACAACTATATAGACAGGACAAGACTCATCAAATTCTATACTTTATTTTATATATATATATTTTTTTAATTTTTTAAAGTAGGTCCCAGGCTGGACAGAGGCTTGAACTCATGACTCTGAGATTAAGATGCAAACTGTTATCAAGAGTCAGACACTTAACCAACTAAGCCACCAGGCAATCCTCAAATTCTATATTTTAAATACATGCAAAAAAATTAAAAACAAACAAATAAAATACATGCAGTTTCTTGTATGTCAATTTTACTTCAATAAACTTATAAAATCTAAAACTAAGCATACGCTTTATGAGAAAACAGTCACTGTGGGTTAGGGAATGCTCTGATATTAGAAGTAGAAGTTAGAGATGGAGAACCCATTAGAGGAAGAACAAAATATAAGAAAAAAAGTCTAACAGTCAAGTCAAGGCTGTCCAATGATAAAATATACTGGCCTCATAGGTAGTGAGTTGCCAGTCCCTGGAAGTTTAATCTGATGACCACTAATAGTCCTAAAAATGGCTGTCTGCCCTGACTGGGCAATTTTTTTTATATGATCCCAGAGATTCTGGTAAACTCTAAATTCACTCATTCATTGAGATAGCACTGGCAGGGTACATTTGCTGGTAGCAAACTCCCTGTTACTGATGCTCATGAAAACAACCATCAGGAATTTTCTTCAAGAATAAAAGAAGTGAAAATAATTCAAAGGACTAGGACTTCAAAGTAGAGTTGAAAGGAAATCAGTTCTTCAGATATAGGAATTACAAGTGAGTACAAAGAGAACAGTGAGTGATGGAACTTTGGAGAGAAGGTGGCTGGGTGGCAGATAGTCTGGATGTGAGAATATCTGGGAGTGGGGGCCAGCACTGGGTCTAGGAAACCCAGCGGGTTGATGTAAGAAACTGAGAAACAGAGGTCTCAGCAGGGATGGGAAGACTGGGGTCTAGGGATGTTTCATCACAGATGCTGATGGACTTGATCTGGAATCATCTTTTAAAGAACAAAACACAACCCCATGTTCAAAAGCTTCCAAAAGCTTCCTGTCATACTTAGAATACCATTAAAATTCTTTACCAGGGTTGCATTGGTACCGCTAAGTAAAAATTGCAAGACGGAGAGAAATGTACAACAAAAAAAGGGAGGGTATTAAAAACAAAGACAATAAAAACTCTTTGTGTGTGTATGTGGAATCTACATGAGCGTTTTACACAAAGGCATCACTCTCAATGATGACACTAAATTAAAAGTTCTCCAAAAGCTTGTCCCAGGTCCCCCATAAGCCCCACTCTGGCATATGGTGCTGCTCCGAGGGGGAGACAGGGATAATTGCTGGAAGCAGAGGGGGTCCTTCAAGGAGCAGTTGTGATCCCCACCAGCCACCTGGATGAAGCAATTAAATGATCGAGTGAGTGAATAGTAACAAGATGCCAAAGGGATGAAAATTGACTTGAGCAAAGGGAAAATGAGGTCAATTTCCTCACTCCTGAAAAACAAGGTGAATGTTAAAGGCAGATTCTTCTCTTTATCCCACATTTCCTCCTTGGCTCATAGAGGAGAGGACAACACTCTGATCTTGTGGGAAGGAAGCTGCCCATTCTCTCCATTCCTTTGTCTTCCCTCAAAGAAAAGAGGAAAGGACTAAAATAAGTGATCAGAGGATAACATCTACTAGATTATAGTTTCCTAAAGGACAGGGATGGGGTGCCTCAAAGGTAGAACCCACTGTTGACCACTTGCTCTTTGAACATATCCCAGACATCCTTTCCATCCATCTTCTGTGTCCCAGGGTCTATTGGCCTCATCCTGTAGCTGGATGACTCAAGTCAGACCTGACCTACTAGTTAACTGTCTTCAATTCCAAGGAGAAAGCATAGGAGACTCTACTGAGCCTCCGGCCACGTTGTTATTCAAGGTTTTTTTTTTTTTTAATTTTTTTTTATTTATTTATGATAGTCACAGAGAGAGAGAGAGAGCGAGGCAGAGACATAGGCAGAGGGAGAAGCAGGCTCCATGCACCGGGAGCCCGATGTGGGATTCGATCCCGGGTCTCCAGGATCGCGCCCTGGGCCAAAGGCAGGCGCCAAACCGCTGCGCCACCCAGGGATCCCGTTATTCAAGCTTTAACTGGAGACTCTGCTTTGGATGAGGTTAGGGGGGTTGAGTAGTTGCCAATAAAGTGGAATCATGTGCTTTGTGGAGGAGCCCATAAGTCAGAATCCTGTAAGACAAGATACTGATAGAATATGACAACCATGAAGTCTTAAACAGTGAGAAAAACCAATAGAGTTCTACAAAGAAAGTAGCAAATTAGCCTATGAATATACAATGGCCTTAGGCACTCTTCTATCCCCTGCCAACACCATCACTACCACCGCTGGGAGGTACTCACTCTTCTTTCCACTTCATATATGATTAAGTGGAGACAGAGCATTGTGGACTGAATGTTTCTGTCCCCCAAAATTCTTGTGTTGAAACCTAATCCCTTACATGATAATATTAGGAGATGAGGGCTTTGGGAGGTGATTAAGTCATGAGGGTGGAACATTCATGAATGGGATTAGTGCTCTCATAAAAGACATAAAACAGAGCTCCTTAGTCCCTTTCTCCATGTGAGGACACAGCAAGAAGACGGCCATTTATGAATCAGGAAGCTGGCTCTCACCACACATCGAGTCTGCCAGCAGCACCCTGGTCTTGGACTTCACAGCCTCCAGAATTGTGACAAATATCTGTTGTTAAGAAGCTAGCCAGTCAGGAGGCACCTGAGTGGCTTAGTCAGTTGGGCAGCCAACTCTTGATTTCAGCTCAGGTCATGATCTCAGGGTCCTGGGGTTGAGCCCCTTGTTGGAGTCCATGCTCAATAGGGAGTCTGCTTAAAATTCTCCCCACTCACTGATGTTCTCTCTCCCTCTCTCTCTAAAATAAATAAATAAATCTTAAAAAAAAAAAAAAGCTACCCAGTCAGTGGTACTATAATAGTCCAAATGGATGAAGACAGAGGGCTAAAACAACTGGTGGTGGCACCAGGATAGTTCCAGAGAGCTCTGAATCACTGCATTATTCTACTTCTTTAAATGCATGAAAATATATTATAATTATTATGTTGTGATTACAATTTGAAAGAGAAAAATGTGAAACTAAGTATGCCCAGCAGCTGTCTAAGGCAAAGACAGGCAGGAAAAGCACAGAAAAAGCAGTGTGGTGAAGTGGGCAGAGCTCAGAGAATGATCCCAGAAGACTAGGGTTCAACTTTCAGTACTACCATGAAATTTCAGCTCCCTCAGCTAGGAAACTCTGTGTCTTGGCAAGGCTCAGACAAAATCACACACACAAGAGCATTTTACACATGCAATGCTATGTCTGAACAAGCAAACACTTGTTATGCTTGTAGTGTCAGTTGTTATAAGTCACCAACTTTTAGGGACCCAATGGTTCTCCACTCAGGGCGATTTTTTTCTCCCAGGGGACACTGGGCAATGTCTGGAGACATTTTTGGTTGTTACCACTTGGGGGAGGGTTTGCTTTTGACATCTAGTAGATAAAGGCCAAGGATTCTGCCAAAGGTTCTACATTGCACAAGACAGCCCCCAAAACAAAGCATTATCCAGCCCAACATGTCAATAATGCCAACACTGAGAAGACTGCTTTGAAAAAACTCATGTGTTATAACAATTCAGGAATAGACTGGATGCTTGATATACATTTGTTGAGTATTACTATAGAAAAACAAGGGAATAATCAAGCCCTGCCATTTGGTTAATCTGAGAGAGCAATGTCACAATAAATAAAGAGGGTGTAAATAAGCCAGGAAGACTGAGGGATAAGCTACATCCTTGCTATTCAAAGTGCGGTTCATTGACCAGCTTCACCCTCACCTGAACACCTGTTAGAGAGAATCCCAGATTCCACCCCAGATCTACTGAATCAGAATCTGAACTTTAACAAGATTCCCAGGTAATTCATAGGTATATTAGAGCTGAAAGACACTGTTCTTGAGTCTAAACTTGATAGTGGGCTACATCTCAATACCAGTCTTGTGTTCCAACCGATTAGTGTAGAAACTAAGGTCTCTTTAAGATCAGCCCCACTGACGTCTCCCTCTTGGCTATAACCCAGCTCTATCCACAGGTGGCACTTCTACCTGGATACTCTCCATTTGGATAATAGAGAGTATGTCCCCCAGGCACAGCAGCAGAGCCTTCTCTCTCTTTGTTCACAAAGTAGAGTGCTGAATATAATGAAATATGGCACATCATCAATACCCCCTATGCAGAAACTGTACAGAATGCCACAGCTGAAAGATTCTTTGAAGAGGAAAAGAAAATTCTATTGCAACTTTTATTTGGAGTTTGATTGCTTCATTGCCTCTTGCCCTCCAGGTGAAGGGGCAGCCAAGAAAAATGCATTCTGTGTGAAACTATGAACTTGGATAACATTCTGAATATTGCTCAGACTGTGCCCTGTTGCACTGAGAGGGGGAAAGAGATGCCCTGCATCCACCCCAAAGCCAAAAATTTCCCCCAATCAGGATTATCTTATTTTTCTTTCAAAGGATAGCTAGTCGTAAGAATTCAGTATTTACCAATCACCACTAAGTATCAAAACCCTATTTGAATATTTGACATATATCAACTCCTTTAATACCTCTGAGATATTACATACTCCACGAGGCAAGAACTACCCATATACCCACTTCATAGATGAAGAAACTAAGCACAGAGAAATTAAGTAACTTCCCCAAAGCCAGGTATCTCAGAAATGGCAAAGCTGAGATTGGAACCCACTATGTCTGGCTTCAGAACTAGAGTTCCCAACCCCTCACCATACTGTTGACATTTAACTGTGTATTAGGGACTCTGCAAGGAATTATGAGTATCAATAAGATGGAAAATTTTTCCCCTGACACCATACTCAGCCTTACTGGTAAAGGAAGAGAGATAAATGAATACAACACAGCAGAATAGGCACTTGGAACAAAATGTGCTAGTTTTCTCTGGTTAGCACCATCACATCCCTCCTTATTCTGTCCTTTTTCTAATTTGACTCAATGCTTTGGAATCAAGAAACATGTTACAACTTATCAGTTACTTTCTAGGAAGTAATTAAATGATGGTTGAATGAATGAATAAAGTAATTCATGAATGAATGTGGTCCTACAGTGAGATGTACAGAAAGTAAGGCATTCTAAATACTAATAGGCTCTTAGAGCGAATATCTGCTCTTTTTTTTTCCTATCCAGCACTATTCCTTGAGCACATCCTTATTCATGGAATTGCTTCTTCCCCCCAACTCTGCCCATGTGGCCCCACTGAAGTGGCCATGGCTTGCCTTATACTGCAGAATCCCTGGCCTTAGTTGACTGGCCAGGGATGAACTCCCAAAATGAGCTAGGCCGGTGAGTTCCCTTTCAGGAATTTTGTAATCTGAGGAAGAAAAATCATAACAATCCAAGGCAGCTAAAACTGTATGATGAGAAAAAAAAAAATGGAATCTGTTGGCATCCACATTTTCAACTCCAAGGAGAAAGCTTGTCTGAGTAAGAGAGCTACTTTGTGCTAATGTGTAGTCAAGAGACAGAGAGGAGATGGAGAGAAATTTCTTTTGACATCATTCAAGTTTCTGTTTCCAAACATGTAATCTCTAGGAGCTTTCATTACCTCTTTTGTACAAATAAGGGGAGAGAAATTAACATCTTAAAAGGCTACAGTCCCACCACTTTTGAAAAAGAAGGGTCTCCAACCAGACCACATCCAAAGAATTGGGAAAGTTGACCCTCCTTCTATCTACATAGTCATGGCCCCTACCACCAGAAAATAGTAACAGTTGAAAGAATCTAGTATCCTCTGTTCTTGAGTTCCATCAAATAGCCTTTTGACTCCTAACCACAGGTGATATGGAGTTGCTCTGATGGAAAGTATGAATAAGTAAGTAAGTCTCTATGTCAGGTGAGTCTCATGTTTCTCATGAATAAAATGGCAAATGGCATTTTAAATGTATGCAACTACCCTCCTGTGTCCTTGTATGTCATGAGCCAGCCATTTCTTAGGGTCTGCTCACCTGTATGGACTCAGCATTCAAATTATGTTCCTAAAGGGCTGAAAGATCATGCTCTCTTGGCACCCACCAAACATCCAGCCTCAACAAGGTGGTTTCCCATGTCCATTACAAGGTTAAGCTGCTCTTCAATGAGGAAACATAGTAGCTTCATTGAGTTCCAACCACAGTATGGTCAATGAAAATAACCCTTAAATTCTCTAGATCCATGGTTTTCACATTTTTCTTTGAGAATCCTGAGGTCACTCTGGGAGAAGGGGGGAAATTAAATGGAATGGTCCTTCTACTGGCTTCCACCATTGTAGCTCTATTCTGATGTACTTTATTTAGGTTTAACATGTGTAAGGGTTTTCTAGAGAAAGAGAACCCTTAGTAGATAGATTAGATAGATAGATAGATAGATAGATAGATAGATAGATAGATAATAGAAATTGTCTCAATTTGTTGTAGAGATCAAGAAGTCCTACAATTTGCTGTCTACAAGCCAGAGAACAAGGAACTCTGGTGGTATATTTCAGTCCAAGCCCAAAGGCTTGAGAATCAGGAGAGCCAGTGGTGCAAATCCCTATCTGAGTCTGAAAGCCTAGATCCAGGAGCACTGATGTGTGCAGGCAAGAGAATATGGATGCTTTAGCCAAAGCAGGGAGACTGACTTTGCCCTTCCTCCATCTTTTGTTCTACTCAGGCCCCCAATGGATTGGATGATACCCACCCACAATGGTGAGGAAGATCTTCTTTAGTTTTTCTACTGATCCAGATGCTAATCCCTTCTGGGAATACTCTCAAAGATCCAGAAATAATATTTTACCAGCTATGTAGGCATCCTTTAGCCCAGTGAAGTTGACACATAAAACTAACCATCACATTAACGTGTAATACACTCTGACATTTCCTCTTCTATTTAAAAATTTTATTTTTTATCTTTTTAAAATATGGGACTTTTTTAAAAAGGATTTTTTTGTTTATTTGAGAGAGAAAAAGAGAGAACACAGAGGGAGAGTACAAGGGAGAAAGAGAGAGCCCAGTACAAGGCTCGATCCCAGGACTCTGAGATGGTGACCTGAGCAGAAGGCAGACACTTAACCAAGTGAGCCACCCTAGGCTTCCCTATTTAAAAATTTTAAAAGGCAACCATACCTCACTAAATTAACATCAGAATCTCCTAGTGTGTCCCAGCTGAAGATTGAAAAACATTACTCTAACATCCCCACAAGGCACTTTCCATCTCAGATTTACTTGAGTTCACTATATCAAATATCACAAGCCAGTTTTTACCAGACAGCAAGGAACATGTTTCATCTGAGCCCCACATTGTTGGCTATAGCACAGTGTTTAAAAAAAAAAAAAGAAAAGAAAATTTGTTTCCCAAAGCTTTAAATGGAAACATGTACATTCTAGGACTCTAGCCTTCTTGGGAGTAGGGGATGGGGAGGTGATGTTGAGGATAGGAAATGAACAGAAGGTTGTGCAACCCAGGGCCTATATTCCCACACAGCTACAACTGACTAAAGCTGAGTGGTGGCCAATGAATTTATATGGAGCATTCCTCCTCCAGTTGACCAAAGTCCTTTTGCTTATGACAATCTCACTAATATGGAAAAGGATGTCTTATCTGCCCTCTCCAACTACAGACCTTTCCCAAAATATAAGTCTGAACAGGAAGCAATTCCAACACCACTTGGGCTCACCCCAAGGTTGCCTTGACTTCCACATGTCAAGCCTCCCACTGCAGATCCCTTCTCACCAGGGATTCGGTGAGTACAGCCAGCTTTCCTTTTGATAAATACACTTTGCTAAGATGCAGGTCAGTGTAATTTCCCGAAAGGTCAGGAGGAGTGACTGCTCAGAGAGGGCTCGCTTATTATTTCAAATGCCACCTGTCCCATTCTCTAACATTTACTGAGTTATTTACAACTTGATTCCTGCCACACCTGCCAGAGTATCTGACCTACTGCCGTCTCTCCTCCAGGCATCATCTCTCCAGCCCTGAAATGGGAGCTGTGGAACACAGGGCTGTGCCTCCTGGAGCCGGGGTGGTCTCTAAGCTAAGACAGAGAACCTACTGTAATGGGTAATTTTTGCACCAAGTCATGCTTAAAAATCATCGATAAAATTCAAACCTATTTTGAGAGATGCCAGGTTGCTAATTGTGTTCATGTGGCTGCAAATGTTTAGTCCATTTTCAATTTGCTCAGATTAAAAAACCAATAGTAATGTTTTAAACTAGCAAGCCTCAAAACCCCTTCATTTCTTCTTTAAATAACGTGGGGCATGTGTTTCAGTCAGTAATTTCAGTTAAAGAAACTTTGGGGGAGGTAATTATTTTTAATAAAAATTTAATTTTAATAAAAAATTAATTTAAAATTTTAATAAAAATAAAAATTATAAGAAGCCCATAAAGATCTACCATCTCTTTATATATGCCAAGCAGACATGTGCTATTCAGCTCTCTGCTAGATAGAGATACAGATAGTTGTTCAACTCATAACATCTCTGCAAGTGAGATATCAGAGAGTTAATTCCTTTTTACAAATAAAAAATCAAGGCTCAGAGAGCTTCAATATTTTCCCCATGGCCACACAGTCATTATCAGAGCCAGGACTGGATTTCAGGACCATCTGTGCTATCTACACTCCACTCACTGCTTCTCAATCAAAATTATACTAAGAAGCATCTCCTCGCAGCCAGCATCTATGTCCAAATATACATCAAAGCACCAAGATCATTCAATAAAGCAAATTTCTCTAGAAATTCCCTGTAGTCATGGACTTTCTTCCAGTCTGGAATGAGAAATCCTGGAGCTGGAGTCGGCCCAGCCTCCTTCTTCCCCCAGGACCCAGAAGATTGTGGTCTCCCGGCCTTAAGTGGTTGAACACCTCAACACTGGGGCCAGACTAACCGATGCTGCAATCCAGCCTCCCTCACTTAGCAGTGATAGGACCTTGGGCAAGTCATTCAGTCTTGCTATGGCTCAGCATCCTCAACTAAAAGTGAGAAACTAATAGTATACAACTCCTAGGGATATGGTGGGAGGAAAATAAAGTATTGTGTGTAAAGCACATCACCCTGTGGCCAGAGCTGTGATGAATAAGTGTAAGATGCTGTCATAGTTAGCCAGCTGAAGGCTGTTGCCTGAACAACCATAAGATTCATGATGAAGAATCTACGAGAATGGAACATAGTGGCTTTACCACTGGGACAAAATGACCACCTTTCATATCGCCCCATATGCACCCTCCTACCCCATTGACCACCCACAATGCCACTAGCTCCTTCTCCTCCTCCTCCATGGCAGAGAGAAGCCCTCTGCCAGGTTTTGAAAAGTGGACGAGTGAAAGGCAGCCTTTGTCAGTTGGCAGAGTTTGCCCTAGAAAGCCCTGGACTGTGTGTGTCCCAGACTTGTCCTCCGATGTGCCACTTCCTTCAATGGGCATCAGCTCTGGGCCCTTTGTTCCCCAGTTGACATGACTAAGGAGCTCCAACCTCCTCTATACTTACTCTTGGGTCCTAATGATAGCAAACTGATTATCCTCAATCTCTACTTCCCTTCACCTTCCTCCTCCTCTTCTGCCCCTGCCCCTTCCCTGTATACCTTTCCAACACTTTTTACTCCAGGATAAATAGGCTGAAGTTTGACTTATGAACTCTTAGATCCCAATGTTATCTGGCTATCCATCCTGGTTCAGTACCAAGTATGGGCTAGAAGGAAGAAACTCTCCTGTCCCATTAAATATCTTCTCATCATAATGTGCTTGTGCCTCAGGTTGTGTTAGTTTCCTAGAGCTGCCATGACAAACAATCACAAGAGACTTAAAACAATAAAAGTATTCTCTCGCAGGGTTGGAGGCCAAAAGTCCAAAACAAAGGTGTCCGCAGGGCCATGCTTCTTCCAAAGTTTCCGAGGAAGAATGCTTCCCCGTCCCTTCCAGCTTCTGGTGCATCTGGGTATTTCCCTAACTTGCAACAGCACAACTTCCTTCTCTTCCCTCTGGGTCCTTTCTTCCTCTATCTCTAAAGAGGGCATGTGTCATTGGATTTAGAGGCTGTACTCATCCAGGATGATCCCATCTCAAGATCCTTAATTTGATTACATCTGCAAAGACCCCTTTTCCAAGTAGGGTCATATTCACAGATTCCACGTGGACCTCCCTTTTGAGGAACCACCAATTTAAGCTGTTCCTTGGTATGATTGAGTCCCTGGAGAGCAGTGCCATACCTTCCTTGCATCATCTAGTTCACCTCACTCCTCTACTAAAACAATGCAAGGACCTAAAGAAAATCTTCCATTATAATATGCAAGCCAGATCTTCCACTCCCTTCCCCAAAGTCCACATAGTACAGAAATCCAAGCCTGGATCAGGGGCTTATGGGAGTAATATGAGGAAATGAAACAGAACTTCAGGAAGATAAAAGGGTCTGTGTTCTCCTCCCAGAGCCAGTCAGCTGTCCACTCTAACCCAGAAGACAGAGTCTGAGCAACGAGCAGACATCAGTGCTCCCCAAAACCTATTTCCACTACAGTAACAAAATTTCTAACTTCAAATAAATCTAAGAAGTGCTGAGTTAAATAAATTCATACAGGTTTCTTCATTGAAGATCTTGCCAAAGCTCTCAATATGGTAACATGAATAGAGTTATTTGTAGCATTTCCTAAACTTATAGCCATTTACTTGTGAGGCATCTAATAGCCCTGGCATTCTTCCAAATATGCAATGGGAGATACTGGTACAAATCACCCTGTGTAAATAAGTAGCTATCAAGTCACTGGGGAAATTGCAAACTGCAACCACAATAAAGTACCACTTCATATCTACTGGGATGACTATGGTCAAAAGACAGATAATGAGAAGTATTGGTGAGAATGTTGAGCCATGGGAACCTCATACTTTTCTACTGGGGATATAAAATGGTGCAACTGCTTTGGAAAGAAAGTTCAGTGGTTTCTTTAAAGGGTCAAATGCACCCTGTAACCCGACAGTTTCACCCAGGGAAAAGAAAAAAGAAACAACACCCTTAACGTGAATGTGCACAGCAGCATGATTCATAATAGCCAAAACCTGGAAGCAACCCAAAAGTTCATCAACTAGTAAATGGATAAATAGGGGGCACATGGATGGCTCAGTGATTGAGCATCTGCCTTTGGCTCAGGTCATGAACCCGGGGTCCTAAGATCAAGTCCCATATCACACTCCTTGCGGGGAGCCTGCTATATCTCCCTCTACCTATGTCTCTGCCTCTCTCTGTGTGTCTCTCATTAATAAATAAATAAAATCTTTAAAAATAAAATAAAAATAATAAATGAATAAATAAAATGTGGTATAGCCACATAATGAATTATCATCCAGCAAGAAGAAATGAAATACAGATACATACTATAACATGCAAGAAACAAAAGACCACATATTGTATGATTCCACTTACATGAAATGCCTCAGAAAGGTAGATATATAGAGATGGGGAGTAGATGAGTAGTTGCCAGGGGGTTGGGGATGGGATTAGGGATTGACTTGTAAATGGATACGAAGAATTTTACTGAAGTGATAAAAAGGTTCTAAAACTGGATCATAGCAATGGTTGCACAACTCAGTAAATTTCCTAAAAATTCATTAAACTGTACCTTTAAAATAGGTGAATTTTATGGTATGTAAATTATGTCTTGACTAAGTTGTTTTTAAAAAGTGCTGTTACAGATTAATGAAATAAAATTTTATTAACCTAAAAAAAATACCTATCAGGCTGTATGCAATGCCCTGTGCTTACTCAAGTGAAAGGGTTTAGCAAGTTTTTAGGGTAAAGAGGAGCAAAGTTTCCAATGAAAAGTTCTTTATCGCACTTGGGCAAGTTGAGCATCTTGCATATAGTCCCTACCTCTTGGGTTGTGTGTGGAAGGATGCACTGAAGTCTTTTTTTTTTTAATGGAAGGATATGTGGAGGCACTTGCAAGTCAGAAATGCATTGATGAACCCTACTTGCAAACTGTATACTCAACAAACCAAGACCCAGCCCACAGAATTTAATAAAATGGTGGAATTGATTAGAATTCCAGGACCAGTTTGATGGAAGTTCTAAGGGAGAGGGATTGGGCTCTTTGATCTGCCTGGTTCCACCCTGACTTCTTTCTAATTAGCAAAGCTTTTGAGGCTGACTGATAAGCATTCTGGGCACTGCACATGTCTGGCCACTGACTAATTAATTAATTTTTGACTTTGAGCAGTGACACTTAATTTGAAAACTTTCTACCATCCATAGATAAATGTGGAAAAGTAGGGCAAAAGATTTAAAAATACGCTAAAGGTGCCATTTCATATCCAGCTCACTCCCAAGACAGCAGAAAGGGTCAGTGAGTTAAATAAAGAGATGGATGTTGGAGGGGATGGGCTTGGGAATGGAGTACTAGGCTGGCTCTGCACTCATTTTGCTGTGTGTTTGGGCTTAGCTGTTTACCCTCTCTCTTCTCCTAGTCATTATATTTGAAAATTAGTCTCCTCTGCAGTCTTGTTTATTAAAAAGTGACTGTGTGCCTTGCCCACAAAAAGAAAAGGGATAGAGAACAAAAATGATTCACCAAGAGGGAAATGAGAGGGTGGGCAAAACTTATGAATCTACACAGAGGTTTTGAGATGAATAATGCCTGGATCAAAGGTCTGCAAACTAAGAGCCAAATACAGCCTGTCATGTCTTTTTTGTAAATAAAGCTTTATTAGGACATAGTCATATCCATTCATCCATGCACTGTCTTTGGTTGTTTTCATGCTACTAGAGCTGAGTGGGAACAACAGAAATTATCTGAGCATCAAAGCAGAAATATTGGCTCTCTGACTCTTAACAGAAAAAGTTTACCAACTCCCGGGCTAGCTTTATTCTTTTTTGGTATAATTTTTTAAAATAATTTTTAATAATAATTAAAAGAACATTGGGAACTCTTCCTTTTATCTTAAAAAGACCTCCTTTTTCTGACAAGAAAGGAACTAACATTTTTTAAGCACCTCTATGCAGTTGGCACTAAGTCTCTTTCTCAAAGATTAGCCTCACCTCAAAACTTTGAGGTGAGGATTAACATGGTCATATTTCAGAGAAGAAATCTGAACCTTGGAAAGATAATAACTACCTCATAAGTTACAGAATTGGCATTTGAAACCACTCCAACTTGTCTCCAACATCACAGCATGATGCTTCCCTATTATGTTAACATTAAAGCAAACATTTTGGCAGGAGGCTCCCTTAGACATTCCCTTTGCAAAGGGTCAAAAAGCATTGGGAACAGATTTTAGAGTGATACATTTGATAGCATTCATTCAGTCATCTCTGTGCCAACTTTATCCTCCAAGCTTGAAGAGAAGCCTCTATTAATCCCCTTCTAGGCAGAACCAAGACCAGGCCATAATATTTAACACATACTTACCAAAGAGTTGAGAACTCCAAAATTTTTCACATTGAAGAATTCATTGCTGCCACTAGAATCACTGCCTCTCTGGTAGAAATCCTATCAACGGAGGTCCCTATTCTCCCTATCTCCAAGCCCTAAATACAAAAGAGCCTCACACTTCCAGTCCAAGGCCTTCTCTTTCCCATTCCAATGTACTGACCATAGAACAGACCCTTCTTTCAGAAGAAATTCCTACTCCAACCACACAGTTGATTCTACCCTCCAAGGTAGAGATCCAGATAAGGTCCAGATAAGGCATTCAAAATATTTACAGGGTAGTTCTAAAGGTACGGATTATTATACCAGATTAGTAAAAGACAGGATAAAAAACATGTGATCTTTTAATTGATACAAAAAAGCATTTGACAAAGTACAACATCTACTCATGATAAAGACTCTCAACAGAGTAGGGTTAGAGGGGAATACCTCAACATAATAAAGGCCATATATGAAAAACCCATAGCTAATATCATCTTAATGGAGAAAAACTGAGAGCTTTTCCTCTATGGTCAGAAACAGCACAGGATGTCTACTCTCACCATTGTTAACATAGTACTGGAAGTCCCAGCCACAGCATTCAGACAACAAAAAGAAATAAAAGGCGTCCAAATCAGCATGGAGGAACTCAACTTTCACTATTTGCAGATGACAGGATACAATATATAGAAAACCGAAAAGACTCCACCAAAAAATTGCTAGAACTGATACACGAATTCAGTAAAGTCACAGGATATAAAAATCAATTTATAGAAATCTGTTTCATTTCTATATACCAATAATGAAACAGCAGAAATAAAGAAAAATCAAGGAATCCATCCCATCTACAATTGTACCAAACACCATAAAATATGTAGGAATAAACCTAACTAAAGAGGTAAAAGACCTGTACTCTGAAAACTATAAAACACGGATAAAAGAAATTGAAGAGGACACAAAGAAATGGAAAAACATTCCAAGCTCATGGATTGGAAGACAATTATTATTAAAATGTCTACACCACCCAAAGCAACCTACACATTTAATGCAATCCCTATTAAAATACCAACAACATTTTTCACAGAGCTAGCATGAACAATCCTAAAATTTGTATGGAACCACAAAAGACCCTGAATAGCCAATATAATCTTGAAAAAGAAAAGCAAAGCTGGAAACATCACAATTCCAGACTTCAAGTTACATCACAAAGTTGTAGTAATCAAAACAGCATGGTACAAGCACAAAAACAGACACATAGATCAATGGAACAGAATAGAAAACTCAGAAACAGACCCTCACTCTATGGTCAACTAATCTTCAACAAAGCAGGAAAGATATCCAATGAGAAAAGACAGTCTCTTCAACAAATGGTGTTGGGAACCCTGGACAGCCAAATGCAGAATAGTCAGACTGGACCACTTTCTTACACCATACATGAAAATGAAAGAACTAAATGTGAAACAGGAAGCCCTCAATATCCTAGAGGAGAACACAGGCAGTAACCTCTTTGACTTTGGCTGTGGCAACCTCTGACTAGATATGTCTCCAGAGGCAACGAAAATAACATCAAAAATAAACTACTGAGACTATATCAAAATAAAAAGCTTCTGCACAATGAAGAAAACAACAAAAAACTAAAAAGTAGCCTACGGAATGGGAGAAGATACTTGCAAATGATATATCTGATAAAGGGTTAGTATCCCAAATCTATAAAGAACTTATCAAACTCAACATCCGAAAACCAAATAATCCAATTAAAAAATGGGCCGAAGACATGAGTAGATGTTTTTCCAGAGAAGACATCCAGATGACTAACAGACACATAAAAAGATGCTCAATGTTACTCATCATCAGGGAAATACAAATCAAAACCATGATGAGATGTCACCTCATACCTGTCAGAATGGCTACCATCAACAACACAAGAAACAACAGGTGTTGGGAAGGATGTGAACAAGGGGAAGCTTCTTACACTGTTTGGTGGGAATGCAAACTGCTGTAGCCACTCTGGGGAACAGTATGGAGGTTCCTCAAAAAGTTAAAAATAGAACTGACCTATGATCCAGCAATTATACTACTATTTATTTACCCAAAGGATAAAAAAATACTGATTCAAAGGGATATATGTACCCCAATTTTATACAAGCATTGGGGAATATAAAAAATAGTGAAAGGGAATAAAGGGGAAAGGAGAAAAAATGAGTGGGAAATATCAGAAAGGGAGACAGAACATGAGAGACTCCTAACTCTGGGAAACTAACAAGGGGTGGAAGAAGGGGAGGTGGGCGGGGGGTGGGGGTGACTGGGTAACGGGCACTGAGGGGGGCACTAGATGGGATGAGCACTGGGTGTTATTCTATATGTTGGCAAATTGAATATCAATAAAAAATAAATAAGATTTAAAAAATAAATAAACAATAGCCAAATTATGGAGAGAGCCCAAGTGTCCATCAATTGGTGGAGGGATAAAGAAGATGTGGTGTATATATATAATGGAATATTACTCAGCCATAAAAAGAATGATACTTTGCTATTTGCAACCATGTGGGTATAGCTACAGAGTCATATGCTAAGCAAAATAAGTCTAAGACAAATACCATATGATTTCACTCATGTGTGGAATTTAAGAAATAAAACAAATGATTATAAGGGGAAAAAAAGAGAGAGGAAAATCAAGAAGCAGACTCTTAATTATAGAGAACAAACTCATGGTTACCAGAGGGAAGGTAGTTGGTGGGATCGGTTAAATTGGTGATGGGGGGGGATCCCTGGGTGGCGCAGCGGTTTAGCGCCTGCCTTTGGCCCGGGGCGTGATCCTGGAGACCCGGGATCGAATCCCACGTCGGGCTCCCGGTGCATGGAGCCTGCTTCTCCCTCTGCCTGTGTCTCTGCCTCTCTCTCTCTCTCACTGTGTGACTATCATAAATAAAAATTTGAAAAAAAAAAATTGGTGATGGGGATTAAGGAGAGCACCTGTATAATGAACACTAGGTATTGTATGTAAGTGTTGAATCACTAACTTGTCTACTTGAAACTAATATTACATTGTATGTTAACTAACTGGAATTTAAATAAAAACTAAAATATAAAAATAAAAAATAAATAGAAGTCAGTTTATTCACTACCTCAGAAGGGCGATGCCAAGGTTAGTCTAGTTCACGTTCAAAGTCCCTTCTCCAGCCTAAGGTAAAGAGATCAGGCCTGAACACATTGGCCTCCTAGCAGGATTCTGCACCCCTTATCACCTATAAACAAACTTTAAGAAAAGAATACATATACATTTCCCATGAAGAAATAAGTTTCTAAAAAAAAAAAAAAAAAGAAAAAGAAAAATAAGTTTCTATGTCATTCAGCCTAAACCCATTTTTAAAGAGGAACAAGTTTCCTCCAACTCTGCAAAGGATGCACCCCTGCTAAACATAACATCAAATTTTATCGCTAAATGGAACTCTGAGCATTTCAGGCCATAACTTCTGCATTTAAGTTCTTATTGACCAAGGTCACTAAGAGCTCTTGTGGCGTCTTTGTGCAAATGAGAAAATGGTCACTTCCTCCCAGCAGGTACACCACTGGCCAAGTGCACAGTATCACCGTGAGTTAGAACAAAGGGCTCCCTCCTCTGGGTGCATACTTGTCACCCTAGGGCACAAGGTGAGGCAAAGAGATCATGGGCTGGGCTTCAATGTTACCATTGTGTAGTAAGCAACATGCACAGCCATGCATGATTCTACATGGTTTTCTCCAGGAATACTGATTACTTCCTTTAAATCTGTTTGACTAATAGGTCCATTCCAGTACTTTTTTTTTCATAAACCAAGATCATCTGCAAATGTTAAACTGATATCCACCCCTAAAGAAAAGTAAAATGCTGAGACCATCAAAAAATCAGTTCAGAACACCTGGGTTGGATTTCCAACTCAACCAATTGCCAGCTGTGTGATCTCAGACAAGTCACTTGACCTTCTTCAGGTTTACATCTATAAATTGGAGGCCTCAATACCAGCACTACCAAAATCTCAAAGATGTTTAAAATCTCTAATCACAAAATACGGAGTGATTTGATAAACATAAAAGGATCTCTGGTTATTAAGCAGTTAAAAACACAGAAACAGTAAATGTTATCATTCATGCTTCCATCGAAAGCCATTTTTCCTATTCCTGCTGTCTCTTGGCTACAGTGTTCTTCCAGCAAAAATCTGAGAAGGGCCATTAGTTGTCCTTGGTTTTCCAAAAAGGTCATCCAACCAATAACGAGTTTCCAATGTGGAAGGTAATTAGCTCTCAAAGCCTTTCCATCCCACCTGATCAATTAGACTAAGCACTAAACACTCCCATCCCTAAAGTGCATAAAATTGAATTGTATGTGTGCTTTACTGTTACAGAATGATAATGTGCTGCTCTCAGAATTGGTCACACAAGCTGGGGAATAATCAATATATTTTTTCAAGTTTGCACCCTGCCTAGTGATATTTGACTAAGATTTTTAATTTCTGGAGAAAGTAACACAAAATTTTTAAAACTACAATATAGACTTTTGCGTGGCTCATCAGGGCTGCTTTAAAGGCTCCTGCAAAATCCAGCCCCATTGGCACCTGGATCACCCTGGCCATGCCTTTCCACTGTGGTAATCTGCCACGCAGCCTCGGTGACTAGGCTGGATGCAAGTACCAAATGCAAGGCCCATTTTTCTTTGTCAAAGTCTCCCTGTGGTAGGAGGAGATGTCAGACATCTGGCATGGGATTTTTCTCAGCAACTCACCCAAGCATAGATGTGCACCCTTACCCTCCTCTCCTAGAAGATGAGTTATTTAAAAGATGAATTTTTGAAAGCAGCCTTCTCTGCATGTAATGTCAACATCAACAAATAAAGGGGGAGGGAAGAAAAGGCAATGGAAGGGCCATCCAAGAAGAGGAGAGGAGAGAGGAGAGGGGGAGGAGAGGAGAGGAGGGAGGTGCCTCCCCACACACTTTAAGGAATGATCGATGCACGTGTCAAAGGCTGTGATAAGACATGCCAAGCTTATCAAAAAATGAAGCTCTGATGACAGAGTTCACATGTGGCAGGAAGATAAGAGAAGCTGGATTCTTCGCTCCCTCTTTTCTCTCCCCAAAGACCCTGTTTTAATTTCCCACTCTGCATGTTACATTTTCAGTCCCAATGGAGACCATCGAGCCTCATTCGATTCCTTTCCTAATCTCACTGTAAAGGTTTCCAGGAGACGGTGATTACCAGATGTCGACCTCAGAGCTATTTGGGGAAATATTGTGTGAGGGGTGTCAGATATCCACAAAGCAGCTGAAGGGTTTAGGAAATACCCAGAGTGTGGGAAGGGAATTAAGCTGGATGTTGAACATGCACATATGTCCTGGCTCTGCCACAAATATGCTGTGTGACTTTGAGTAAGTCGTGGCATATCCCTGGAAAAGGAGTCTCCTCTCCTGTAAAATGAGAGGTGATATACTGTGTTATCAAGAATTTTTCCATCTAGAACAATCCCACCTTCATTGCAGCTCTCTGGTAACCAGGTTGAGAGGTCACAAAGCTGCAAACCTGAGCCTACCATCTTCACCCCTCTGCTAATATACTACTATGTCAATCAGGGTGGGTTTCCATAACAAAATACCATAGATGGGGGAAGCGGGGCAGGGAGTAGTGTGGCTTAAACAACGAAATGTTTTTCTCACAGTTCTGAAGGCTGGGAGTCCAAGA
Source organism: Canis lupus familiaris (assembly GCF_011100685.1). Lineage (NCBI taxonomy): Eukaryota > Metazoa > Chordata > Mammalia > Carnivora > Canidae > Canis > Canis lupus. The sequence continues at coordinate 27,686,861 of NC_049227.1, forward strand.
TCAAGGCACCAACAGATACAATGTTTGATAAAGGCCATATTCCCAGCTTGCAGAAAACATCCATCTCATAGCTATGTCCTCACATGGTAAAGAGAGAAAAAACCCTAGTGTCTCTTTTTCTTCTTATAATCCCATCATGGAGACCCTACCTTCATGACTTCAACTACTAATCACCACCCAAAGGCTCTACCTCCTAGTACCATCCTACTAAGGTTAAGGCTTCAACATGTGAATTTAGGGAGAACACAAACATTCAGTCCATAACAAGTACAAAAATTATTCCAAGAGAACCAGAATCTTGATATGAAAGTTTGTTTTATTTTTCCATAACCAAAACCACTTTCTGTCCCCTATATCCAAGCCTGAGATGAAACATCCTTTTCAAGAAGTGGATTTTTCTGTTTCCCTACTTAAGGCTCCTCTTTGGAATTCTGCCTTGGAAGTGGCTGCCTGGTATTGAGAAGGATCCTGAGGCCATGTATGGCACAAGATGGGAAGAGAACTGTGATTGATTAGTGAGTCCTGCCACAGATGCCATGTGGGAGAGCAGTGGTCACCTAAGGATTCATCAATGGATGAATAAGAAAATAGGGGATCCCTGGGTGGCTCAGTGGTTTAGCACCTGCCTTTGGCCTAGGGTGTGATCCTGGAGTTCCGGGATTGAGCCCAACATCTTTAAAAAAAAGAAAAAGAAAAATATACATAATATACAGCAGAATATTACTCAGCCTTAAAAACAGAGGGAAAATTTATCCTTTGCAATGACATGGATGAACCTGGAAGACATTATGCTAAAGGAAACAAAGCATACACAGAAAGACAGATACTGCATATCTTATTTATATGTGGAACCTAAAAAAAAGTCAAACCCCTATAAGTAGAGTAAAATGGTGGGTAACAGGGGCTGTGAAATAGGAGTGTTAGTTCTATAAACCAGTCCCTGTACCTGGAGGACAAAGAAAGAGATGGATAGTCCAGAAGGGTAAGTGACAGGGTTTCATAAACGAGGGAACTTACATACAAGGCTTATCTTGGGTGGCTGAAAGATGAGTAGATCTCTGTATCTGCTGGCCAGAATTTTAAAAGTTTATACAGAAGGTGTGCTGGGCTTCAGTAACATATACTGTTCAGATGTTCTCAACAGTACCTTGCTGTCTCAAGGCTGTGTCCTTGACATGGCCCCAGCTATGGAAACAGTGGGCAAAGCACATGGCCCAAGGACAGGGGTGGGGGTTTAAGAGCCTCTAGTTTGGTCAGGTCCAACCTGAGGGGCGGTATCTTGTCAATGACCTCCTCCATAGAGTAGATGGAGAGAAGTCAGGAGATGCTGGTGAAAGGGTATGAAGGTACAGTTATGGAGAATGAATTAAGTTCTAGAGACCTAAAGTACAGCATAGTGACTCTAGGCAATAATACCATATTCTATGCTGGAAATTTGCTAAGAGAGTAGATTTCAGGTGCTCTTGGCATACACAAAAGAACTGGTAACTATTTGAGTAGATGGAGATGTTAATAAGCTTGACAGCAGTGATTATTTTACCCTGTATATGTACATCCCAACATCACGTTGTACATCTTATAAATATGCAATTTTTATGAAATTGATAAACAGTTCATTTTCAGGCATAAACTTTGTGGAAGAATGTGGCTATGTCAAAGTTAAAAGCGTAATAGATTTGTCTTTAAATTCCCTCCCCTCCCTCAAAACATGCAGTTCTAATTCTTCCTCCTATCCTAACCACATTCCATTCACAACATGAACGATTCTGTGTATTTGTGGAGTAGTTTTAGCTTTTCAAAGCACTTATGCATTTAGACGTCCTTTCTGTATTTATAAGAGATCTGCCAGGTGGGATAGGCAAGAGCATTATTCTCTTTGGGTAAATGAGATCAGCCCTTTGAACACACACCTAGAGAAGCGAGTCAGACTGCACAAGATCACACATCATGTTGGCTGCCAGTCTGTCACCAGCATCACTGCCTCTCCAAGGTGGCCTCATCTGCTATGGGTTATACGATCCCAGGAGCAGGAGCAGGGCAGAGGGGCTTACTGCATGCAGAACAGGGCACAGCACCCCACCAAAAGAGAGGCTCGCTATGAGTACACTTAGTGATAACAGTCACTGTTTTCACTCTGGGGCAAGGAAATCACTGTAAGAGAAGAGAAAGCTGCTGTTGGGTATCATCCTCGATGGGAGAAAGAAACTACCTGAGCCGGAGTTGGCTAAAATTGAGCCAGTCAATGGTATTTTATTCTTTATCTTCTGTTCATGGGCACCCAACATTTTCAGGGGCAGATGGAGGTGAATGGGCTTCTCTGATATGGTAATTCAAACGTCAAGTCAGCATATTCCCAGGTATAAATGTCAGATACAGGTTCACATACCAGAAGAGAAATCAGATTAAATAACAACAACAAAAAAACACCTTTCCCAAATCACTGGTTTTCCAAATGGAATATGCATCAAGATTCCCCTAGAGGGCTTGTTAAAATCCAGATTGCTGGCCCTACCCTAGAGTTTCTGATTCAATAGGTCTGGAGGGGGCCTGAGAATTTGTATTTCCAACAAGTTCCTGGGTGAGGCCAAAGATGTATCTCTGACTCTGAGGACCACTGCTTCAGTGCTTTCCAAATAATGTGTGTACAAATAACCTGGAGCTATAGTTAAAATGCAGATGTGGCCTCAGGAGGTCCCAGCTGTCTTTCTAACAAGCTTCTAGCAATGTTGACGCTGCCAGTCTGTGGACCACGGTGGGTGGCAAGGCTCCAACCTGGCACCTCTCAAGGGATGCAGCAACTACCTCCTCAGAGCAGAGTCACTGGTGAGCTTATTAAAAATGCAGATGGAAACTCTGTGGTGACAAAAAAAGAAGAGGTGAGCATGCATGGACCCACCCTTTGGGATGAATGGACATCTTCCATCAGACACATGGACAACACAGGACACAGGCTGCATGACTGGTCACTGTCAGTCTCCACCTCTCCCCACAGCAGGGCCGTCACAAGGCCATGAACTCAGCTCTGGCTCTCCTGAGTTTGCACCAAAGGTGGAATCCTCTGAGTGCCTTGAAAACAGCAAATGGGCAGAAACCCACTTACAGGAAGAAAGAGAGCAACACTGCTAGGCCTGGGAGTGACACAGCCTTCATGCTGGAAACCAGCTGAGACCTCGAGCTGAGCCAGGCAGAGTTGGGCCATCACCAGGTAGACATCCCTGAAGCTTATCCGGAGAGCATGCCTCACCTCCAGCAAAAAGAGAGAGGGTAGGAGGGAGGAGGGGAAAGAGATGGAAAGAGGAAATTGTGCTCATTACAAGATGGTATTTGGAATAACGTAGAAATTCAAAACAAATATTGAACAACTTGCAAATTGCCTTTTCCTGGGACTTTCCTCTTGGCTTTTTTGGTTTGTTTGCTTTAATTGAAAGCTGCATGCTTCAGTGAGCTCACGTGACATGCTATGTTCAGCTATTCCAAATGACTGAGGCCATGTGATGTTCTATTTCTCGTTGGTTGCAGAGCACATTTTATGTGCCAGGAACTACAGTACAATCACTTTCTAACTATCATCTTGCACAGAAATGATTTTGGCACTCAAGTACAATGGCACTTCCTGAGTGACTGAGAGGGTCGTCCCTGGGTCAAAGATGAGCAGGGATCATGAAAAGCAGGTGGTTCCACCTGGGGAAAAGGACAGAAATACAGACTGGGAAAACCACCTACAGGGGAAAAGGACATGGCACTCAGGGTTCCCCTAACCCGGTAGTCAGAAAAACAGGGGTAAAAAGCTCAATAATGTGGTTGGAGAAACTGGGACAGGGAAGAGATGTGGAGTAATTCACTTTATTTCTAGAGATTCAAACCAGCCCCCCGACTTTTATATTCTCAAGACTGGAAGCTTATATCAAATCACCCCAAATGGGGTAAGTTGCACTAATTTATTGAATTCAAATATTAGGTTTCTTTTTACCTACCCTTCTCACAAAGGAAATAATTTAAAAAACCAGAAAACAAGCACAGATTTACTCACAGCGCTAAGAGCTAATACAGAAATCGCTGCATTCATAGATGGCTGGGCTAGTAACCCAATTTTTTTACTCCTCCCAACCATGCTACAAAGTAGGTATTATTTCCATTTTACAAAGCCTGTCCTTGCTGAGCCATCAAACCAATGACAGCAGCCACATGCCTCTAGACTTTCTGACATCTGGATTTTTCTCTTACTTATAGATGAACACCTTTCTAATTAATATTGTTATTAGAAACTGAACCAAAGGAGTTGTTTTTTCCATTATTGAAATGCTTGAGGGTCTCCTGCTTTGGTATTTCTCCCTTTCCTGCTGGTTTTTCCAAACCACACCTAAGCTCTTTGTTGTCAGACTAGAAGACTGAGGGTCATGGGTTAGTAGCCCCTATGTTAGCTCTAGTTCTCAACAACCACTTGGAATTCCTCTTTCCTGATGCTAGATTCATTGGGGAAATGTCCCAAAGCAGCAGCCCCAATGAGAAATAAATGAGTGATTTCAGAAGAGACAAGCCCATCATCTCTCCTCACTAGCAATCTCATAGTACAATGGTAATTATCAATAATGATAATAGGCAGTTAATACACATTCACTATAATCAGTGCCTCTCACCATGAATGTCCTTCATTTCTCCCATCTCTGAGGTTGGTGGAAGAGAGAAATTTCAACATAGCATATTCCAGAAACAGGCAATGGCCCGTGAGGTGGCCACCTTGATTTCCATTCCCTCAGTTTTTTCAGAACAGGATATCAGGAAACTGAGTAATCACAATGGCACCAGAGTATCCTGCCTCACTCTGCAGCAGGACATACATGCCCTGATCTCAAGCAGACCTGACTTAAACTGACAGAAGGAAACCCCTTCTCTTTAGGCACCTGGGAGAATCATGATAGAGAAGCTCCAGAAGTGTGACAATATCCAATAGAAAGCAGCTATGGTGGGATCCAGGGGGCAGGTGGATGCATTCCTAGGAGACAGCTGGGATTGAGGGATGGGACACAGGGGAAAGGATTAGGGAGGGGAGTGTGGTGTGCAACTCTTGACATGGTCTCCCAGAGATCTCCCCTCCCTTTTGTGTGCAAGCCAGACCAAGAGATTCACTGCTGGCAAACGGAATGTGGCAAAAGAAATGGGATGTCACTTCTGTGATTGGGTTACAAAAGATTGTGATTTCCATCTTGCTATTATTCTCTCTGGCTCTTCTCACATGTGCTCTGATGGAAAGAACCACACACTGCAAAGACGTGAGGATGGCCTCTGGCCAAGTGAGCCAGGAACTATAAGATTCTCAGTCTGACAGCCTATGAGTTGCTAGATCCTACCAAAAACACTGGGTGGGCTCAGGAGCAGATACCGCCCTGGCTGACCTTGAAAGGCTAAGGTCCCAGCCCTTACCTTGCCTGTAGCCAGGGAGAGATCCTGAAGGCACAACCCAGCTAAGCCATTCCTGGATTCCTCACCTTCAGAAACTATGTTGTTTACAACTTTGGGGTCACTTGTTATGCAGCAGGAGATAATATAGGGAGAGAGTCATTCCGATGTTTCCAACATGGAAAAAAATACACATGTGCACAATGTTTTGAGTCCTCAAAACCTTTCTCTGCTCCACATTGTAAGAAGGTTTTCATTTTGTTCTGTTCGACAATTTCTCTTTGTTTGTTGCCTTAATTTTGTTTTGGAAGTCTTCCTTTTTGTTTCTTTTTTGCTCAAGCTGCTGCTAATGCAATCTGGGCATTTATCGAGTTAACCAGGACAGTACTGATCATTGCTACCATGGCTCCCATTTAATCAGACTTTGTAACACATCAAGCACTGTGTTGAGCTTTTTAAGTATTATCCCATTTAATCCTCACAATGACCCAGGGGAAGACAGACTATGCTCACTCCCCTTTCACTCATGAGGATGAGGAGATTAGAGAGTTCTAGCTCTTGCCTCACTCATGTAACTGGTCCACTGTCGAGCCATGATGCAGCCAGGGAATCTGAGTCACAGCCTGTTCTCTGAATCACTTAGCAGGGCAGAGTCAAAGAAGGGAGACGGGGCAGGAAGGCTAGCAGGACTTATGTTGGACAGGGCACAGATCCAGAAGGCCGAGGTGGGGTTCAGGGCACCTGGACAAGGAGAAGAGCTGACAAAGACTAGGTTTTGGAAGACAAAGGTTGGGAAGATGGAAAGGAATATATGAGGGACTGGGGTCACTGCCATGCATGCTGAGGGGAGCAGGAAATGGAGAGAAGAAATATGGGAGAGAAGGGGTCAAGAGAGAAGGAAGGACAGAGAGAGAGAGAGATTGAATCATTTTGCTGTACATTATGCACACAATCCCTTTTTAGTATTTCCAAGAAGTGCAGTGAAGATTTAAACTACTTTCAAAGTAAAAGATGGGCACTGCACAAGGCAATAAAAGAGATGGGCACCGCATCAGGATTACTTTGTGTCCTCACATTCTATTAGTTTCTCCATCCACAGTTTCTGTGATGCCGTCCAAGTCTCTCTGACCTCTTCTTTGTCTCATTCGGATCTGAGCTTGTTCCTAATGATCTTCCATTATCTCTATCCTTTTCTTTAATACCACTGGTGCTGCCCCAGGTCTGATCCTCACCTTCTCCCTCCTAGATTATGCCAAAAGCCTCCTGAAAGACCTCTGTGCCTCCACTATTACCCCTGCCTACCACTCTTCTAGACTAATGACTAAGCAATCGGTTTAGTTATACAAACCAAACCAAGACAATACAGTGCTGATGCCCTTCACATACAGAATTGATTCCAAGCTTCAAACCATGATAAAAAAGACTACCATCACCTCCTGCTTGAACTACAGTGACCATTTCTAAGCGGAATAAAAAAGAAGTAACAGTAAGTCCTCTTGCAATTCCTGTTCCCTGGGATTTCACTCCTTCCCCTAAGAGAGAACCATACTTCCTGTTCATAGTTCTAAGGATGTGGAATGCATATATACGTGTGATGTGTAGGAAGACTAAACTCCACCCACTACAACTTGCATGAAGAAATGCAGCAAATATAATCAATTGATCTTTGACAAAGGAAGCAAAGGTAAAACAACAGCACAAAGACAGTCCCTTCAATAAATGGTGCTAGAACAACTGGACATGAAAATAAATGGGTCAAGACACAGACTTCACACCCTTCATAAAAATTAACTAAAAATGGATCAAAGATTTAACTGTACAATGAAAAACACCATAAAAATCCTAGAGGGTAACCCAGCTGATCTTGGGATGGCAATGCCTCTTTAGATACAACACCAAAGACACAATCCATGAAAGAAATAATTGATAAGCTATACTTCATTAAAATTAAAAACTGCTCTGTGAAAACCAGGTGCAGACTGGAAGAAAATATTTCTTAAAAAGTGCATTTGATGGACTGTCACCTAAACTATACATCCAAAATATACATCTAAAGAATAGACACCTCACCAAAGACATACAGGTGCCCCACAGGGTCACCAGGGAAATACAAATTATGTCATCAGGGAAATAGAAATTAAAGCAACATTGAGATATCATTACACGCCTATCAGGATGACCAAAATCTGCAACAGTGGCAATACCAAATACTGGTGAGGATGTGGAGCAACAAGAATGCTCATTCAGTGCCAATGGGAATGCAAAATGCTATAGCCACTTTGTAAGACAGTCTGGCAGTTGATTTTTTCTTTAATTAATATGCAAGGTTATCCACATTGAAGCAAATGGTGGGTATTTGTTGTTTGTAACGGCTGAGTAATATTCCATTGTATACATAAACCACATCTTCTTTATCCATTCATCTTTCGATGGACACCATTTGCTTCGATGTGGATGGAACTGGAGGGTATTATGCTGAGTGAAATAAGTCAATTGGAGAAGGACAAACATTATATGGTCTCACTCATTTGGGGAATATAAAAAATAGTGAAAGGGAATAAAGGGGAAAGGAGAAAAAATAAGTGGGAAATATCAGAAAGGGAGACAGAACATGAAAGTCTCCTAACTCTGGGAAACGAACTAGGGGTGGTAGAAGGGGAGGTGGGCGGGGAGTGGGGCTGACTGGGTGGCGGGCACTGAGGGGGGCACTTGACGGGATGAGCACTGGGTGTTATTCTGTATGTTGACAAATTGAACACCAATAAGAAATAATTTTATTTAAAAAAAATATATATATACAATGTTATGTTAGTTTCAGGTGTACAACACATTGATTCAACAATTCAATGTATAACTCAATGCTCACTGTGAAAAGTACAGTCACCATCCATCACCATACAAAATTACTACGATGTTATTGACTGTATTCTCTATGCTGTACATTTCATTTCCATGATTTGTTTATTTTATGACTGGAAGTTTGTGCCTCTTAATCCCCTTTATCTATTTCACCCTTTTCCTTACCCGCCTCCCCTCTGGCAACCAATTTGTTCTCTGTATTTAAGAGTCTGTTTATTTGTTGTGGCTTATTTGTTCTTTTGTTCTTTAGATTACACATGTAAGTGAAATCATACGGTGTATGTCTTTATCTGACTTATTTCACTTAGCCTAATGCCCTCTTGGTCCATCTATGTTGTTGCAAATGACAAGATTTTATTTATCTTTGTAGATGAGTAATATTCCATTGTATATATACACCACATCTTTATCCATTTGTCTATCAATGGATACTTGGGCTGCTTCCATATATTGGCTACTATCAATAATTCTGGTGCTTTCTTACAAAACTAAACTTCCTCTTACCATATAATCTGGCAATCTAGCGCTTTGGTATTTATACAAAGGAGTTAAAAAGTTACATCTGCACAAAAACCTGTACATATGTGTTTATAGCAGCTTTACTTACAATGGCCAAAACTTAGAAACAACCAAGAAACAACACCTTCAACCAAGGTGAAGGAATAAACAATTGTGGTCCATCCAGACAATGGAATGTTATTAAGCACTAAAAAAGCAATGAGCTATTAAGCCATGAAAAGACATAGAAGAATCTTGAATGAATATTACTAAAAGAAAGAAACCAATCTGAAAAGGCTACATACTGTGTGATTGTAACTATATGACATTCCGCAAAAGGTAAAACTATGAAAAGACCAAAAGATCTACAGTTTCCAGGGGTAGAGTTGATGAAAGAGATAGACCACAGAGGATATTTAGGGCAGTGAAAATACTCTATAGGATATTATAATGATAAATACATGTCATTATACATTTGTCCAAACCCATGCCAAGAGTGAGCTCTAAAGTAAACTATGGACTTTGGGTGATTTCCATTTAGGTTCATCCTTGGTAATCAATGTACTCTTCTGGTAAGTGATGCTGATAATGAGAGAGGCTATGCATGTGTGGGCATAGATGGAAAACAGAACATCTCTGTACTTTCCTCTCAACTTTGCTGTGAACCTAAAACTTCTCAAAAAAAAAAAAAAAAGGAAGTCTTAAAAATGCAGCAAACTTCAGATTCCCTGATTTCATCTTGTTCAAAGTCCGATTCTGCTAGGTAGTGTAGAAAACACTAAGCATGCCAGCTTTTTATATCCTCATCTCAGGAAGTTTAAAATTGTCTTGTTTTCAGTCAAACTTTTTAGGATAAACACTCAGTCAAATCTGAAGATCCACCTCTACGGTAGGACTGTTTCTCTTTTCCACAAGATGTCACATGCATGTAGGACAAAGTATATGTATCCTCAGAAGAGGTGGAGGAGGAAGTCTCAAGTCACCAGGTATCTCTTGGGACTCTTCTAGTGCCTTCAACAATATGGCTGGACTGGTGTGTCCCTGGTATCTCCAGAAGGGATGGCAGATCTCTTTTGATGTCTGAAGTGTCATACTGGAACCTACTCTTTCCGGCCATTCACCCCTTGTTTCAAAGTCCCTGTCTTCTGAGAGCTCCTTGCTCTGACTCCATATGGTCCAGTTTCTTTTTTTTTTAAGATTTTATTTATTTATTCATGAGAGACACACACACACACACATAGAGAGAGAGAGAGAAAGAGAGGCAGAGACACAGGAAGAGGGAGAAGCAGGCTCCATGAAGGGAGCCTGACGTGGGATCAATCTCGGGTCTCAAGGATCATGCCCTGGGCTGAAGGCGGCACTAAACCACTGAGCCACCCAGGCTGCCCAAGGTCCAGTTTCTCACAGCATCTTCACATCACCCTGCAAAGACTCAGGGGAACCTCTGGACATAGGTTGCAGGGAATTCATTCCATGTCCTTCCCTCACTGTTCCTCTACCAAATTGAAAACAGAGCTTCTAAAAGCCAGAGTTGTGAAAATACTCACTCTGTACTGCAGGAAATCAAGAGCATGTCATGAAAGGCCCCCAGATTTATCTTCTTGTTTCTAACACCACCTCCCATGTATCCATCATGGAGGGGCACTGGAGTCACACACACCCTTCTCCTTCCTGCTGGCTCCACTCCTTCTCTGGGACAAGATGGGCTTTCCCCAGCATCTCTACCAAGGAGAACACATGCCTTGTCCTGAAAATCTATGGTCTAAGTTGATTGGGCTTGCATCTTGGTGCATAAAAAGGCCTTTTGGAATTCAGAAAGAAAGTGGAAACAAATGCACAAAAAAAAACTTTATCTCTTAATGAAGTTTCACTCTGAAGATTATTTTCTTGCTATTTACTGGGAAAAAATAAATAAGTCATCTTTAAGATTCAAGGTTGAATGATGACCTCTTTGTTCCATTCCATGCAGCCCTCACCTTCTTCAGGGCAATCAGCTCACAGCTTAGCTTTAATCACCTAAGGGGTGCTGTGAAGAAAGAAACTAGCTTCTAAGAGAATAACGAATCACCCAGGGTTATTTTAAACACCGCACCTATTGTATTTGGTGTGTGTAGGTATATATGTATGTGTGTCGTATGTGTATTTCTACATAAGTGCCAACATGTTCTATACCAGAGGTCTGCAAACCTGGCTTGCAGGCCAAATCCATCCTGCCTGCCTTCATTTTTCTGTATTGCCAACAGGTCAAAAATTATTTTTACATTTTTCTAAATATTTATTTATTTATTTATTTATTTATTTGGGAGAGAGACAGAGAAAGAAAGCAAAAGAGAGCATGAGCAGAATGAGAGGCAGGAGAAACAGACCCCCCCACTGAGCAAGGAACCCAATGCAAAGTTTGATCCCAGGACCTTGAGATCTTGACCTGGGCTGAAGGCAGATACCTAACCACCTGAGCCACACAAGCGCCCCTAGTTTTACATTTTTTAATGGTTGGGGGACAAAAAACAAACAAACAAAAAACAACAGAAGAAGAAGATTTTGTGACATATGAAAATTTCTGAAATTCACATTTCAGTATGCATAAAGTGTTATTGGAACACATGCCTAGTCACATGCAGTGTCTTTAGCGCTTTCACATAACATAGGCAGAGACCATATAGACCACAGAGCCTATAGTAGTTACTATCTAGCCTTTAGGGGCACCTGGGTGGCTCAGTCGGTTAAGTGTCAGACTCTTGGTTTCGGCTCAAGTCATGATCTCAGGGTCATGAGACTGAGCCCCACATCGGGCTCTATGCTCAGTGAGGAGTCTGCTTAAGATTCTCTCTCTCTCTCTCTCTCTCTCTCCCTTTGCCCCTCCCCCTTCTCGAACACATTCGCTCTCAAAATAAATTAATTAAAAACTATTTACTATCCAGCCTTTTAAGAAAGTTTTCTATACTGCACTTACTTTGTTTTTTTCATCTTAAACATGTCTTGATGATCAGTCCATAGTGAATGGGATGAATTCCAATCCATACAATGAATCTACTTCATTCTACCTCATCCAGAATTCTATTATCAATGCTGCCACAGTGAATATTCCTGTCATCTGACTTTCTGTACATAATCCACCACACCTCTCTCCGTATTCCTCCCCCTCCAAGACCACAATTCCCCTGAAGAAAGCAACCTCCTACTTATGGTCCCAGAGGAAAACCAAATAAAAACATTAGTTGGTTGATCACAATACATCGGTTCTAAACGTAAAATTAAATCAGACTTGACATTCTTGCCAAAAGTTGAATGTGGTTCAGACAAAGGGATTTGAACTTCTGTAAATCCCATGTCCTTTAGTTAAGGAAACCTATCTTTGTAGGCATATATATCCACTCTGCCTCCCTTTTTCTTAGCAATTTGACTTATGTTTAGCAGCCATACCCCAAGATAGCATATTCCTCTGTGACAAGATTTAATTAAACTTCCAGCAAAATAATTAGCAAGGCTATCTTAAAAGGCTGTTTCAAAATACCAGAGTGATACCAAGGAGCAAATAGAGTTAACACTGTCATCAGAGATCAAAGCCATCCAAAGACGTGACTGAGAATTTAACCTCCAGCAGTCGACTAATGAAGAAGTACACACTGGAGCAGTTGTGATATCCTCCCTCTCGGGTCCCATCAACAAATTCATTTGACATGGAAAATTTCCCAGAGGAAGCTTAAAAATGGTAAATTTCCATTAATTACATAGCAAAGAATGTTCTTCTCATAATTTATTATCCATTAGGAAACTTTTGGGGAAGCTGTAATATCCTCTTATTATATAGACTATCCTTTACTTGGGGAGGCTGATGGGATTGACAAAGTTTCTCCACTGATGCAAAAGCTCAGGAAGGAAGGAGGGAGACATGTGGTGAAACTATGTTGAGTGTGACAGGGGTGATGGCTATCTTGGAGGTAAGTCCTGTGGTGATGTGACAGTGGGAGTGATGATAGAATGGGGGGCATTCAGCAAGCCCAACTACCAACAGAAGACCTGCTACCTTCCACCAGGATTCTTGGGAAGAACAGGGAAAAGTCAAGGGATATGAAGTCAGGAGACTTAAATGTGAGCCTCTGCCCTACCACTTCGTCACTCTATGTTCACAAGGAAGTCTTTTGTCACCTTTAAGCTTTGTCGTTCACCTGTACAATGGGTATCCCTGTACCCATTGTATCCTCCTTGACTATTTTTTGCAGCTGTGGAGATACTGGGAGATGTTGCCAACACTCAGTTTGATGGTGAGAAGAGGGATTCTATGCAGAACTCCTTTCTTACTTTCTCACTGTTTTTAGCTCTACCTCCAGGCAGCCCCCAAGAGACCTACAAAGTGGAATAACAAAGGTGAGATTCTGGTTACTGTGCAATTAACACAGAGGTGGTGACTTTCATTTCTCTCTTCGGGGTCCACAATGGAAGAGTGTGCTTTATTTTTTTTTCTCTGTGTTGGGAACATATGTATAAAGGTTTATTTACTCTTTGGAGATGTAGGCTGAACTACTTTCTAAATAGTGGTGACCAATTATCACCCTTTTAAATTTCTCAAGTAGTCAGAAAATCCTGATTATTATTATCCCATACAGGAGATGTTAATACCCAATATTTAAGCACTCATTATGTGTCAAGCATGGCACTAAATGCCTTTGAAGCTGGTACAATTATCATTCCCACTTTATGAAGGAGGAAGCTAAGGGCTATGGGTATTTGCCTAGGTCTGCAATTTCTAAAACCTTTCTCTGCCTCTCATATCCAATATATCTGTCCATTCCCATCAAAATCCCACCACCATTCTCATCAATGTCAACCCCACCACTTTTCAGAGATCCACAGATCCTGCACCTCTGTTCTTCATCATCCAAACTGCAGTGACATACACCTTAATGAGCACTTAAACAGTTAAATGGACCAAGGCCTGCAATGGACCTCCTACCTGGCTGCCCCAAACACAGTGACCATTTGGTAAATGGTGGCGGCAACACATCCTGGAGGGTTCAGTGCCAGAGCTCAGGGTTCTGAGGTCTTGGTCCCAACCCTCGCTCCTCCACTTTGAACCAACCCAACATACTTCACTTCTCCAAGAATCAGCTTCACCTCAGGGATAATAATACCTCCCCTCGTTGGGTTGTTGCGATGATTAAATGAATTGGTTTCACATAATGTGCTTGGGATGCTGTCTGGCACTATGAACATTCCATACATACAACTCCCACTACTATTGTTATTTCCCGACAATGCAAAACTTCCATTAAGTGAGTTCTCCACCCCCCCCCCCCATGCTGTGCTCATGCCAGATAAACCAAATTAACCTTAGGAAGCTTATTACCTTTAAACCTTGATTGCAAACATGCCCCCTTCCCCCTGGCAAGACTCTCATCCTGTCAATTCCTCTGTTAATTCTTCTGCTGATTATTTTTCTTAAACAGGGTTAGATTGTTTTCCCCCAACAAGCTCAAGAGAGAAAATGGAGATGAGGGAAAAATCTGTTTTAGCCATTAACTATGTCTCTCGTGCTGCTGGCAACCTCAGCTGGGCTCTTGTCAACCCTCCTCACCTCCCATCTGCACTCAGAGTTTCCTTTAAATTTAATAGAAACAGTAATAGGTCAACCCACCACAGTCTGTGACCTAGCCAACAAAACAAGCCTGGAACCGGGGCATTTGCAGTCCAGATAACTTCCAAGTGTGATTTAAAATAAATACTCACCATAGGTTCTGCGGTCAGCTCTCAGAATTTGTCTCAGAATGATTTGCATATTCAAGACCATATTCTCCAATGCTTTGGCCCATTGGGGAGTGATTTGCATTCAGGGAGGAAAGGCTAATATTCTAGACTTAGCAATTATTGAAACACATGCAGTCAGTGCTCTAATAAATTATCTTAACCCAATTACTAAAAACATTGCAAAACATTACTGTGCATCGAAGACCGTTCTGCCCAGGAATCTTTACTGGCAGGGTAATTAAAAACGTACTAGCTATGGCTTCTGCTCAAATATTTGGGGATGTTTTGTGCCATTTGAATTAGCTCTGTAGGGCTCCAAGGAGAAAGGCCTGCCTACTCCTTGCTTTATCCATCCTCTTCCCCATTCCTCAATTTTGGAGCCACTCACCTCGGGGTCTCATTCCCTCATTAATGCCACCTACTAGTTGCTTCCCACCCTAACTCATCTTACAGGAAGAAATAACTTACACAGGCTTGGTACTCTCTCCTCCACCCCTTCCTTCTCTGTTGAAAGCAAATTATTTTTGTTAGCTGTCATGTACTGGGCACCTACTACGTGCCAGAAACTTTCACATTATCAGAATCAATCCTAAGGTAACTTTGCGGAATGGCATTCTCATTTCCAAGTACAAGAAAATGTAAGGATCACAAAGGTGAGTGAACCCCCAAAGTTCATAAAACTGACAAGGGTCAAAGCCAAGATCCAACTTAGATCTGGTGGTTCCAAGGTTTTTTTTTCTCATTCTCAACAAGGTATTCATCAACTGCTTACATTTGCCAGGCACTATGGTAGGCCCTGGAGGAAAAGCAAGTGCAGGTCCCCACCCTCTGTATACACCTACCAGGTGTATCACTCAGGGTCTGCTGAAGTAACAAGCAACCCCAAATCTCACTGGGATGTAACAAACTGCTTTCTCATTTGTGCACATGTCCACAGGGGCTGACCGAACCTACAGTAGGTCCTACATCCTCATATACCTTTAAAGCAGAAAGAAGAAAGAAAGAAAGAAAGAAAGAAAGAAAGAAAGAAAGAAAGAAAGAAAGAAAGAAAGAAAGAAAGAAAGAAAAAGAAAGAAAGAAGAAAGGAAAAGAAAGAAGAAAGAAAGAAAAGGAAAGAAAGAAAAGAAAAGAAAGAACCAGAGGCAAAAAAAAAAAAAGAAAAGAAGAAAAAAAGAACCCCAACGCAACAACAATAAGACAACGCAAAACAGACACCAGCAAAAAAGACCGACAAGAAAGAAAAGAAAAGAAAAGAAAAGAAAATAAAAGAAAAGATTTGGAAACATAATCCTAGCAGAGGACTGGAAAGTGGGAAATATTTGGTAAACAGCACTAATGACAACCTCAGCTCCTGCCAGATCGAGAGGAGGGATGCCATTTTCAGAACAGCAACTTGGAGCTCTGCAGTGGATTTACAAGCGAGCTGTGATGCTGGCTGAGGTCCCCAGCACTCTACTTACAGATCCAACATGCATCTCCAGCACCATCTCTTTCAGACCACAGGGATCCCAGGTATCAAACCCTGCCTTGATCACAGGGACATGCATCACTCACTCCCTCATAATTAGGCTCATCTTCTCATCCTGTAGTGTGCACCAGGCAACTGGACTCATGAGCTAGGATCATAAGTCCTATAAGGGTGCAAATGAAGCCAGCCTGGATCCAGAGCATGGAGGTGGCCCGTGCAGCCCTGCCTATTGAATTGATGTTTTAGAAGCTCTAAAAAGTTCTGAGCATTTTAATCAAATAGCCAGAGAGATTCAGTTCTTCCCCAATACCATTAATAACACCATTTGGCATTGCTTCTCCTTCAACTATGAGACAGGTACTGGACTGAATTGCATTATCCAATTTAATCTGCACAACAATGCTGAAAGGAACATATTAATGGCTCCATTTTATAGGTGAAGACACAGGAGCAGGAAATGGCAGAGTAGGCGCTGGATCCATGTCTTTCTGACATCTGAGCACGCAGTAGCCTGGAGCAGCTAGCCATAGCCTCAGTCGGAAGCACCACAGCAGACTTTGATTCCATGGCCCCAGAATCTAAGGGTTCACTTGAAGCTGTGGCTGACATCAGAGATAAACAAATTGGTCCACAGTCCAAGGCAGAAGCAGCTGAACTCAATCTGAATTGAACTCTACCAGCATTTAATATGAGGAAAAAAACTAATTTTCAAGCATCTACAAAGTGCCAGAACACCAGACAAGTCCAGGCTATGCGTTTCCACACTGCACATGACCTAGGATTAAGGCTGCATCTCATTAATCTTCACTACATCACTATGGATGAGAAATCTGAGTCTCAGGGGTGCCTGGGTGGCTCTGTCACTTGAGCATCTGACTCTTGATTTTGACTCAGGTCAAGATCTCAGTGTCATGGGATCAGCCCTTTCAGGCTCTGCACTCAGTGAGGAGTCCGCTTGAGATTCTCTCTCTCCCTCTGCCCTTCCCCATGCTCTCTCTCTAAAAAAGAAAGAAAGAAAGAAAAAGAAAGGAAGAAAGAAAGAAAAAGGAAGAAAGAAAGAAAGAAAGAAAGAAAGAAAGAAAGAAAGAAAGAAAGAAAGAAAGAAAGAAAGAAAGAAAGAAAGAAAGAAAGAAATCTGAGTCTCAGAGAAGATAAGTAATTTGCCAATGCCACACAGCTTATAGGTGACAAAGTGCACACATGAATTCTGTGCTGCCTGACTTCATATTTTCTGCTCCCAGGGGAAGGCCAAGGATCCCCTTTACCCCGCAAAACTCACACACACACACACACACACGAACAATGTACAAATACATGGATTTTCATGATTGTCTTCAATCATGTCCAGCATCACCTGGAAATGGTTTTTGGGCTCCTCCTCTAAACTGAACTATGCCTCACTCCAAACCAAGCCTGTTAACTTGTCAGGCCATAGCAACCCCAACAGCCCTACCAACAGCAGCAATAATAGTAGGAAAGAGGAGGAGGACAAGGGGGAAGGAAGGGAGAGATAGAAGTGAAAGAACCACCATCATCACTCCCTTCATCACCATCAGTTAAGAATTTCATAAAAACCAAGTTGTTCTAATTTACAAGCAGCATTAAATCATTAAATCTTTATGGAAAGCCCCAAAAGGTACTGAGCACTATTCCTCCAATTTTACAGGCAAAGAGACTGAGACACAGAATGGTCAGGTATCCTTCCCAAGGTCAGCCAGCAGAAGACCCAAATCTGCATGCCAAGTCTTAACCAGCTACTGCATCTAACTCTAATGAGAAGCAGAAAGGGTTTAATGTGGATCAGGGCTTGAGGAGGGAGAGACATAATCCAGCTTCCTATCAGGGGAACAAAAAAGTGCACAACAGCCTTGGTTTCTTTCCAAAGGGGATTGTGTTTCAAGGGTCTCTTGGCACCCTACCCAGATTTCCTTTCTCATGGGTGCATCCCTCTCCAGCTTCTATGAAACTTGGCTGGTAGCAACTTAGAGCTGCACATGCCCCACTCCAGAGAACGGCTTCACCCCCTTGCACAGAGGCAGGACCCACACTTCCTCCTCCTGAGGGCTCTCCTCAAATAAGTCACTTGCACAAGAATCCCTGCCTCAGGCTCTGCATCTGGAGAACAGGACCTGACACCCTACTTTTCTACTCTCCATCTCTGCCTCTGCTTGCCTGGGGTCCTGGTACATAAGTGTCTGCTTCTCACACTCAGAGGTGGGAAAGGCAAAAGAAGGTAAAGTGAGGGACTCAGGAACCTGGGGTTTCTGGGAGGCATGAGGCCAGGCAGCTGAGACAGGGCAGCCAACTCAACCATGCTGGCAGTGCCCAGCCACCCCCAGGCCAGACTGCCCTCGGCCTCATGCACTTAGGGTAATTAAGAACAGATGGCCCAGTGCCTCCGCCAAGCCCCATTAACTCCTTAATGCTGCTCTTCTGGAGGCCGGATGGTCGGCTGGAAAAGCCAGGTTTGGAGGTCATCTGATTAAATGATGGCCGGCACAGAGGGATGCCCAGTCTCTCTTCCTAGGCTGGCAGCTGCCCCCGCTGCTTCATCAGAGCTGCCATTGGTGACCAGATGGGCTGGGAAAGGGGCCTGGGTGTGCTTAATGGGGGAAATGTGCTGAGTGCAAGGAGGGCTGGCTTAGGAATCAGGGGATGATCATGGCCCTGTGGCCTGGGACAGGTCTCTTAATCCAGGTCTCACTTTCATCACCTGCCAAATGGCTAGAATAATAACAATGATAATAACCAGGCAATAAGAAGAAATTTAACATTGTCCTTGTGGCAATTATTATTCCTTCAGTGCTGATAGTAAGCATTCTAGTGGTGGAAAAAATACTGTGCCAAAACCTTCACATGTAATCTCTTCTTTAGTCTCCATTACCACCCTTTGGGGTGGTACCTCTTCTGTCTCCACTTTACAAGTGGAAAAACAAAGGCTCAGAGAGGTTAAGCAGTGTGCTAGGTTCACTTGCCCTGCCTGGCAAGAGCCGGAGGGAGGATTTAAACCCCGTTCTGACTGACTCCAGAGCCCTTGCTCTGCACTGCCAGGCTACAGTGCCCCATGGCACCTGCCTGGCAGGATATTCAAACCTCAGAGGAAAAGGCGGGAAAAGACATAAAAATGTTCCCTTATCCTTGGCACACCAGAGAATCCTTGATCCCTCTCCTCAAAAAAAAAAAAAAAAAAAAATCCTATTATTGATTCAATCTATTCGTCACCAAATTATTTTCTCAGACCTAGAAATCCAAGGCTTGTGCCAGAAACTACAGGTTCTTTGTAATGTTTCTCACTACCTAGAACAAGGGATAGATAAGACATGTATATCTACACATTTTGGGTAAAGAGGAGGCTCTGAGAAGGTGGCTATGCCCTTGGTGAATGAGAGAACCCAAGAAACATATGCTGGTGTCTCATTTGAGAACACTGGGCATGTGAGATGGGCTACAGGGGAAGGATGTAGGAGGGTCGTGGGGATGCTCACAGATCAAGAGGGCACAGGGAACAGACTCTCCACATCCATGCCTTTGGGTGCAGTATGGTACCTGGACAGGACAGACCTCAAAGAAACAGTTAATTCTAGTACCTGGTTCTGAAACTTAAAAATGCTCTGGCAGAAAATGTTTTATTTCTTGTTACATGGGTGTGTTCAGTTTCTGAAAAATCCCTGAGCCTCTCACTTATGTAAATATGCTTTTCTGACTGCATATTCTATTTCAATAAAGAGGTTTTCAAATAAAGAAAAACTACCACTCATGAAAGGCAGAAAGGGCTTTGGAAAACCCAAACTGCTATCCAGGCCTCCAGTTTTGCTGTTCTCATTATGCTGTAAACAATCCTCCCCGCCTCGCCCCTTCACCACCACCACCACCACCACCACCACACCACCTGGAGAGCTGGCTCTTCATCTTAAAACAAATGGACACCCCGTTTGCTAGATACCTGCCTGCGTTAGTCTCCACACTGGTGGGGGATGGTCCCTAACCCAGCCCACCCTGGCAGCATTCAAAAGCACCTGTCAGGCAAAACTTTCTTACTCCTTATTCTCTAAAGGCTTTACAATGCCAGATGTTCTCTCCCTGTATCACATCCACTCCTTGAAGCTGGAGACTGTGACACAGTGTAAGCAGTTCAGTGGAGACCCTCACTCTAGCAAACACAAGCTTGTCACCAAAAATGCCAAATGCCGAGAGAGCAGTGTTGGACACTCTCTTTTGTCTCCTTCAACTCAGTTTTCATCCCACTCATCTCCTCCACTGTCCTTGCCTCTGTCTCATTGAACCTTGACTTCTACTTCTTGTCTTCTAACTCCAAGTAGGCCTTCTAATTCTTTTCATCATTCCCCAACTTCCCCAATGTCACACCACTTTCTCCTACAGCCCTACTTGGTCACCATGGCCACTTGCCCAGTTGTTCAAGTTGGAAATCTTAGAATCACTCTTGGTTCCTCCCATTCCCTTACCCCTCATGTCTGGAATTTAGCTGCTCCTCCCCACCCACCTCCACCTACATCATGGCTCTGGGTCTCCTATGTGACTGTGATAGCTCTCATTCACCCTCCTTTCAAATGACTCTTACCAAAAAACAAACAAACAAACAAAAAAAACCCAACACCAGAGTGAGCTTTTATAATGTAAGTCAGATTAGGGTAATTCCCTGCTCTGAACCTCCACTGGTCTTCCCATCCCACTTAGAGAAAAATCCAATGTACTTTCATGCTTATGGGGCCAATGCAAGTTGATATCTGCTTAACAGTCTCCAGAGTGGCCCCCTCACTCAGTCTCAACCTCAGGGACCAGTTTCCATTTCCCAATCACTAACCTCACCCCTGACACAAGTCTTTCATGCATGCTGTTCCTTTCGTGTAGGCCACTTTTTCCTTGGCCTTTCCTGTAGCTGGTGGCTTCTCATCCTTCAGGTCTCAAAGAAAGGTCACCTCCTCAGAGAGACTCTCCCTGACCACCTGCTAATTCTCCATCATACCATCCTTTTAGTCTCATTTGCTTACCATCTGTCCTCTAACATGAAGGACCACGGTACCTATCTGTTTTGTTCTGCCCTGAGCCTTCAGCACCTGGCACACAGTCAGGACTCAGTGAATGAGTACACCTGGCACGTCCCCAGCATTCACTCACCTAGGTTGCCTACAATAGAAGTGCCTATCTGGCCCATTCCCTGGCTGGCATCCCAATTCATGAAGAGATAAATGGAACATAAAAGAATGGCTCCAGATCCTCCTGAGATGTTTCTTCTTCTTTCCCTTACTCCTAGCATGTCAATGGCAAAAACCAACAGAAAAAGCAAGGTTGACATGGGCCTGACTGACTCCCTCCTTCCCAAGCACCAGTGGTCACATTGGTTGACCTGCATTCCCCACTCAACTGGGAACAGAGAGGTAGCTAAATAAAATGGTGGAGCAAGAAGTCTGGACTCTGGAGTTGGAAGGATCTGAGGTCAAATTCTAGCCCCAATGTATTTATTAGCTATGTGACCTAATACCAAGCCTCCTGCCTCAGTTCCCCTTCTGTGAAAGAGCAATCAATCAATCTTCCACAAAGTAATCTGTGGTGTTAGGGAATCCTTTAGTGGTAAACCATGACATGAGGTCCATCTAGAAAGTGTTTAGCATGGTAGATGACACTAAGCACTCATTAAATGTTGCCTAAAATGAATAGTAATATCTCTGGGAAGCCTACAGATCTTCATATATATTTTCCTTTATCTGAGAAGACTCTCCTGCCCCCTCACCTTCTCAGTCTAAGGTAGATGCTCCTCTCACACACAGCTCTCAAACCCAGTGCTCAGTGGGATCCCAGTCTCTTTCAGAGTTAAAGCTAGCCTAATCATGGACACTACACATAACTGACCCCATCAGCCCTTTGACCCTCTTCATGCCACTCTCCCCACCATCTGACTCTGCTCCAGCCACTCTGGCCTCTGTGCTGTTCCTCAAACCTTCTTAGTCACCCTCCAACCTTGCCTCCTACTCTCTTCCTAGAACACACATCGCCCCAGCTATTTGCATGGTTCCTGCCCTCCTCTCCTTCAAGGACTTGATTAAAACTCCATGAGGTTCTCCTTGGCTACTGCATCAAGCTGAACATGGCTCCCCAAAGATGTCTCCATCCTAATCCCCTGAGCCTTATGTGGCAAAAGAACTTTTGTAGATGTGATTAAGGAACTTGTCCTGGATCACCCAGGGGCCCAATGTCATCAGAGGGGTCTTCATAAGACAGAGGTAAGAGGGTCAGACAGAGTGACTTCTTCATAGAGGAAGGGGCCATGAGTCAAGGAATACAGATGGCCTTTAGAAGCTAGTCAAGGCAAGAAATTGAACTCTCCCCCATAGCCTCCAGAAAAGACACATGCTGCCGACCCATTTTGAACTTTTGACCTCTAGTACTGGAATGTATTATTTTAAGCCACTAAATTTATAGTAATTTTTTTAAATTTATAGTAATTTATTACAGCAGCAATAGAAAGCTAACAGCTACCTAATAGAAAATTATATTCTCCACAGAATGTGGACATATGCATGTATTTGTACAAAACACACACAAGTATGAGTGTGAACACACAGAACACACACATTCCTTATCTGCTTTCCTTGATTAAAAGTTTTCTGGGATCCCTGGATGGCGCAGCGGTTTGGCGCCTGCCTTTGGCCCAGGGCGCGATCCTGGAGACCCGGGATCGAATCCCACGTCGGGCTCCCGGTGCATGGGGCCTGCTTCTCCCTCTGCCTGTGTCTCTGCCTCTCTCTCTCTCTGTGACTATCATAAATAAATAAATAAATACCTAAAAAAAAAAAATTAAAAAAAAAAAAGTTTTCTCCACAGCACTCACCATCTGACAAGCAAAATAAATAAGAAAATGTGGCACAGATCTCCCACACATATACACACAGAAATATTCTATGAAAACAGCAATTTTTGTCTATTTTGGTCATTGCTATATTCGTTGCACCTAGAAATAGGCCTGGCATTATTGAGTGGATAGACACTCACTAAATTTGTTGACTGTATGCCTTCTTCATCTTAGAACTCATATATCCTGTTCTTATTAGTTACATAAAATCTGTCTCACCCCTTGACTTTTAGCCTTTTTAGCAAGGACCTGTCTCCCTTGGTCACTGCTACATCATTCCATCACTAACACAGCACCCTGCCCCGACCCCCAGATGATCCCCACCAACATGTGTCAAATGAACATGATACCGCATTCTATACATCTGAGCCCCAGAGTTGTCAGAATTCCAACCTGTCAAGAGCCCTCACATTTTCTTTGATTGCAAATATGTCTAATTCCCAGTTCACTGAAGCAAGGAAAAAAAAAAAAAAGAAGAAAAAGCCACTCGAGTCTATAATTTACAAAGCAAATCTGCCCAGCAGAAATACTCATCTTCAGAAGACAGTGGGATGCAATCATTTTTTAAAGGGGAGAAGAGAAACCTGCCCTGTTCCTCAGACTTTCCAGTAGTATTGTTTGCAAACCTTTAGAAAGCAGTTTGAGGCCAAGGCTAATCATTTTGCCTCAAGGGGTTCATTTCCTGAGGCTGGTAGTACTTTTGTCACAGAGCAAGTTACACAGCAGGCATGAAAACTGAGAATGTGGCCAAAGTCCTTCTGGGGGAAGGGATGTATGAAAATCCAGTCAATTCCACTTGGCTTGCTAATTAGAAATCAGGAGAACAGGGGCGATGTGTCCCTCTGAAATCCTTGGAACAATCAGATGAACAGTATGATGATCCCTTAGAGGGAATGTGCAAGGACATATTTAAATTATCCTATTCTCACTTTAAATAACCACGTAGGAAGAACTGGTGACCAGAAGTTAAATGAGGCAGGTGGTTGGGGGGGATGGGGAGTGATCAGTATGTAATAGTTGCCTTTGCCTTTTTATTTCCTTGTCAGATTTATCTCATCATGCCATGTTGTGAAGGACTCTTCCATGCCCGTTCCCAGACCTGTCTGTGGGCTCCTAAAAGGCAGGGACCATGTGTCAATTTTCATTGCATTCCCTGGTAGCCATGACAGTGCCTGACACACGCTATACCCTGTGTTCACTGGCTAAATAGATGAGCAGATGAGTGGATGAGCCGATGCATGAGCGGATGCTTAGGCCAGGAATGAATATGCCTGGGGCCCCCTTTGCCTGATAATCATCATCCAGGGCACATGTGCAATCTGCAGCATCTCAGGCCTCCACCCTAGAGGTCTGATTCAGCCTATCTGGAATGGAATCTGGGAATATGTGCTTGAACTTTGACCCCAGGCAGCTCTGCTACTCAGGAAAGCTTGGGAACTGCATGTGCATCCACCTGTTTCATGCATCCTTACCTAGAAAGCCCTTGGGTTATGCTCCCACCTGCAGTAGCAGACGATGCTGCTCACATTCCAAAGGGGAAGCCTTCTCCACTTTATGCCACTTCATTCGCTCCTGGCTGCCATTCAACTCCTCCAATCACAGCCTTGTACTTTTCTGTTCTTGCTCTCTTCACCAGAGTGTTCAAAGGTTTCCAACATAAGACCAAGACAGCAGAGCCCACAACAGTCTGCATTCTGCCTGAAATCCACACAGTGACCACACTCGATTCCCTGCAAGACTTTGCACCTAAAAGCAGGGCTCCTGGCTCAGATTTCCTTGCACACCGCGTCCTTCCTGCCAGATCCACATACGTGCCAACTTGAGAAATGGGGTGATCAGTGTGTGTGTTTATGTCACAGGCCCCTTCTTTGAGGAATAAGGCCTCCACAGGCACTGTCAACCTGTGCTTGAAAGAGCCTTTAGGGAGCCACCAGACTCTGGGACTCTACCCTCCTCTCACTGGGGCAGCATCTTATTCTAGGTTCCATAGAAGGTCTTCACCTGAAATATTTGATTCAAGCAAAGGGTTCCACAGGACAGGTTGGAAGCCAATGGACAATGTTTGCTTTCTTCTCTCAAGGCACCACTAGAACAAAAGGGAATTGGCCTTTTAGGATGTTGAGAGCCAGACCTGAGGATTAGAATTCCCATTTATACTGCAGTGACAGATCAAACTGGACATAAACTATTATCAATTCTTGGAAATAGGAGGAACCTCTGAGAAAATTAATACTTTCTGTATTCATGGTCTGTTGGTGCAGAACAAATTGCCCCAAACCTTAGTGTGGAAAACAGTGTTTATCATCTCAGTTTCTATGGGCCAGGAACCCAAGCACAGCTTAGCTGGGTCCTTTCAATCATCTTGGGCTGAGCTAGAGAAGACTCCATGTCCTAGATCACTGACATGGTTGTCAGCAAGATTCAGTTCCTCAGTGGTACTGGACAGAAAACCATGGCTCCTCTCTAGCTATTGGCCAGAACTGTTGTCCTGTAGGCTCTCCATCAGACAGACCATGACACGACAACTGGCTTCAGAGTTGAGCAAGGGAGAAAGAGCATACAATCCAGATGGAAGTAAGCTAACCTTTTTTGTAACCTGATCTTGGAAGTGCCAACTCATCCCTCTTCCTGTGATCATTATCAGAAGCCAGCTCACACTCATGGGGAGGGCGTCACCCAAGGACACAAATTCCAGGAGGTGGGGGGACTTGGGAGGCATTTTAGAGGCTGCTCCCCACACCTACTTTTAAAGCACCCCCATCAGGTATTGTAGTCAGAAGCAATGCATGTGACATGGTCAGACAGACCTAGGTTCAGCTCTTGGGTCTTCCTCTTACTATTACTACGACTACTGAAAGTAACCATAAAAATGATTGCTCCTTCTACTACGTACTAGGCACCTTGCAGATCTTCACAAGCATCGTTTATTTTATTCTCACAACATACCTCTGAGGAAGTGCTTTTATGACTCCCCCCCACACCCCACCCCCACCATTGCACATTTCTCTTAGATGAGAAAACTAAGGCTTAGGAGAGCCCAGCATCTTGCCTGAGGACTTCCAGGAGTGAGAAAAGCAGCCAGATTCCAGCCTCTGTGTTTCAGGTGCTGTGACCCCAAGGCTAGCTCCAAAGGCTAGCTTAATTACTCTGACCTCTCCATGACAGACTCGAACAACACACACCAGCAAGGGTTGGCAGAGTAATAAATTAATCAAAGAATGGCACATGGTCAGAGATCTATAAAGGAGAGGTATTTTGTTGAACCACATCTGCTGAGCACTTCATCTGTGCCAGGCACTGTGCTGATTCAGGGTTTACTTATGCAATTTGTTCAGTGCTCATGCCAAGGCCGTGAGGCAGGTGGTGGTAAATGTGCAGTCTGGCTTATTAAAACTAGACTGTTTTGAGAGCTTTATAAAGTTGGGAGGATTCGCTGAGTCCTCAAAATGACTCTAGGAGGTAGGTACTTGGAGCAGAGGCCAGGGCGGGGGTAGGGGTGCAGGTGGACTCACTTGTATCACTGGGAGACATGCAGGCCAATTCCTAGTCTCTAGCACCTGCTCCTCTGCCAGGGCTTTCTTGAGCTGCCAAAGCTTGCTTCACCCTTCTGTGTGTCATGCACTGCTGCTTCTCCCCTGAGAACATCCTTCAGCAGATGACTAATCCCTCATCTTTCCAGAGGGGTAACTCTTGAGCTGTGTGCTGTGCAATGTCTACCAGAGTCACCTAGAGTGATTTCTGGGCTACCTCAGTGGCAACTGCTGAAAAATTCACTCTTTCTGGCTGCCCTCCCTTCCCTGTCCCATCCTCCACTACTAGTTTCTCTGGACCTTGGAGATAAATAACTTGTACTCAAATCTTTATCTTGGTGTCTGCTTCTGAGGAACTCAAAATAATACTATTACTAACCTCATTTTCAGATGAGAAGACTGAGGCACAGAGAGTTTAAGTAACTTGCCCAAGGCCATACAGGTCATACAGCTGGGAAGTGGTAGAGTCAGGATTCAAAATTAATACTCTCCAAAAGCCATCTGGCTCTTAATATTACACGTCATTATGTTGTTCCTTCTGACTAAGCTGGAGTACAGTACTGTAAGTACAGTAAGAACAGTTGACTTATGGTGTCAAGAATAACCCTAGCCCAAAGCACTGTGTAACCAGTGGCCAGGTGTACACATGCTTTCATGTACGACTGCAAAACCAGTTCCATTCTTTAATGAAAATGTCAGCTCCTCAACACTGCCACCTGTGATCACAAGGAAAGATGTGATTATGGAAGCCATGCTAATGGTGTTATCATGTAGCAAGGATTTCTGGTGTGCTTGTAAACCTAAAACCATAATTGCTAAAGAGAACTCATCCCCCACAAATCAAGCCCCTCTGTATTGACAATTATGTCCAGTGTTGCATGGAATTTATTGCCTAAATAATGAAGTCAAAGAACAATGCTGGAGACTGAGCATTTGAATATACTTGATTGATTCATTTCTCGCTCCCATTTAATAACCCACTTAGTCGGTGACGGTTAAGTGCAGCAGACTTAGAAAGAACATAACACACCAGAGAGAAAACATTTCACAGATTAATAACTGGATGTGGGTACAAGCTGGCGCTCCCCTAATAGCAGCACAAAAATAGGTTATCGTCAAAAATCTGGATTTAATGTTCCAAAATGGGGATTCGTGCTTTTCTTTTATATGGCTCCATACTTATCACCACAGGCTAATGAAACATAAATCAGAAATCAGGAGCTAATAAATGCAATTCTGGGGGAGTATTTTTTTTTTAATTTAATACCTTCTAAGATCGTGATCTTTGTTCAAGATCTTTAATGTTCAAATTACAATGTGTGAATATGAAGTATATTCGATTATGATTGAACTCTCCAAAAGGCTAATTTATGAACCCGGCAGCCTGACACGTGTGCACCATTTAAAGGAGGATGTGGCCACAGTTCATTTATACCAATTTCTTCAGTATAGAGACAAACACTCTTAAACGGCCTGTACGAATAAAGTCATGCGCATATGGATCTGGCTGGTTTGTTTGATTTGTGCACAGGGATGTGCAATTAAATGATATTGACTCAGCGTTTAAAGCAATTTTGGCAGGAATTTTGCTTCGGGGAATGTTCTCTTAAGTTTCTCACATGCTTTTTGGGTGAAGGAAAGAGATGGTTCACTCAAGGAAGAGTGCTTTCTTGGGTTGGACAGTGATAAAATAGGCTTCCTCTCCAACCATAATTCTCTTCCTGAAATAATTTTATTATATCTGTGGGAAAATATTTTCCCCAATGAGCTTAGTTTTAATGTCAGTTGAACAACTCTCATACCTTTAATTTGTTATAAGATTCCCTCTCATTTGCCCCGTTTATCATGGGATGGGCAAGCCAGTGGATACAATGAGAACTGCCTCATGTCATTCCAGGTGTCCAGCCAGCCCAGAAGGACATATTACTAAAGCAGCAGGGAAATGGAGGAAGGGGAGTGAAATATTTCCTGTGTGCTAGGAAACACTCTGTCCTGGAACACCTGGATTCATTTGTTCTCCAGGTTTCTGTGTTTTGCCACAGCATAGTGGGTTTTTGTTTGGGGGGTCTTTGTTTGTTTTATTCCCAAAGAGTATATATGATACTGACTTAGTAAATATGAAACATGAAATTAGAACTCAGAGGTTAGGGAGAGATTGGGTAAAATATATTGCAGGGACTTACAACTCAAGATCCTACACATTTATTACAATGAAACCATTTGATTCTGAACCCCCTGGTAGTCAATGTATAAAAGGAAACTCATCTCTTAAAGGATTCCCCAAAGAAGGCAGACATTTTTCCTGGCCCTTGAACAAGTACTGTCATTAACCTATAAAGTGTCTCTGAAAGAACTAATAGATCTGCTCCCACATTACCTTCCATACACACACTCCTCTGAGTGGCAGGCTCTTCCTACTGAGCACACAGTGTCTTTATGCAGTTTAGCAATAAATTTACCCTTCTCTGGATAGAAGCAGTTGCAGGCAAGCTGACTGTGACTAGTACAAGGGAGAAGGCACCCCTTCCTCTAGGAAGACAGCACCAAAGGAAAGAAAACAGCTTGGCAAGCAATGCTGGCTTGATATCGGCTTCCATGTACTCCTTTGGCTGGACTGTGCACAAGGACCTGGATTTAATTCTAAAACTTCTTCAGAGATGCATTGGTGCCTTAGTTGGTTAAGTGTCTGTTTTCTGCTCAGGTCATGATCCTGTAGTCCCTCGATCAAGCCCCACATAGGGCATCCTGCTCAGCGAGAAGCCTTCTTCTTCTCCCTCTGCCCCTTTCTCTGCTTATGCTCTCTTAAACAAATACGATCTTTTAAAAAAATTTAAATAGAACTTTTACACGCAGCGCTTCTAACAGAACCACAGAGCGATAGGTGGACAAAATTATCAATAATGGGAATAATCTTGGGTTCCCTGAAGCAGTGTCTCAGCCTTTGGTGAAAGCCAAGAACAGTGTCTATGGGAAATTTAAGGGAAGATAATTCCCCTGGGGCCAAGATAATGTGGTCCTAAAATCCCCACTGGTCTATCTCAAACCTATACAGGAGGATATATGGGCTGACTGTGCTTCAGCTGATCTTCCAAAGTACTACTTCCCTCAGTACGATCAGAAGAGAACCAGAGAAACTGATTAACCATTTTGCCAGATCATGGTGCTAGAGGAGCCATTATGAGAACAATATCCAGCCCAGGAGTAGACCTTTCAGGACCTGTGAGAGACTCCTAACCTAGGGTGAGATACTGAAATAATCTCCACCTTCTCTCTTATTTCAAGAAGTACCCTTTTCCTTCATTAATTTCATTTGTGTTGAGGGGGCTTGATTTAGTGAGCCATCCAGGTGGGCTTAAGAGCACAGCAACAGGCTGTAAATAATGAAGGCAGTCCAGAAATCACTCGGTTGTATGGAATGAAGGCTAACATGAGTGGTAGTAGATTAATGAAGAGTGCCAGAGTTAAGTCCCTTGAGTCCCTTGAGCATTGGAGAAGAAAAAAAAGGGAGCAAGGTGGTGGGTGGGAGGTTGAGGGATGGATTGAAGCTCTGGGACTTGAAACTTTGAAGCAATCCCCTATAACCCTCTGACAATGAAAAGCCAACCAAAGACAAGTTGGCATGTTAGGCTCTTATATATTTTCCACAAACATTTTGCCACCCAGTGAGAAGGTTCCTTCTTGTTGCAAGTATTCCTCCAAAGAGTCTCTCTTGCTCTCTGGGAGAAAAAAAAAATCATTAGGAGGAACACTCTAATCATGAGCAGAGGGGTCTCTTGTTGGAAATAATTTATGCTGGCCATCCAGGAAGCAGTATGCAAAGTTAGGCTGTTCTGATTGGACAGAACCCGCAAGATGCCAACCAATGCCCACGCGACACGGTTTGACCCTTCTGTCCCTGTGTTCACTGTCAGTCTGGGACCAAGACTCTCTCCATCTTCAGTCTCTCAGCTCACTAAGCTTACAGGAAAGGTTTTCACCACTGACTCTCTGGAGCATGAGCTACAGAAAGCCGGCTAGTATAACAGAAGACCAGGACGGAAATTCTTCCCCCTGTTCCCAGTTTTGTTCATGACCTCTCATATTTTGGTCAACATCTGGAATGAACAACTAATAATTGCAGCAATGCCTTACGGGGGTTTTCGCGTATTTACATATAAATAGTTCTGACCAGAGCTGGCCATCAGCAATGGTTAATTTAATTTACTATCCCTTGGCAAAAGAATAGTCATTGGTTTTCCAGCACTTTTAACCTTGGTAGACCCTCGGGAAATAAAAATTAGATTGAGAGAAAATTACCAGTGGTGGAGAACAGTATAAAAGTGACAGTAACATATATAAACCTCCGGCAGGAGTGGAATAAAGTGGCATATTATTGTTCGCTGGCTTTCAAAGTTCAATATTTCTTGTGTGATTTACACTCCCAGCACTGTCTTGCCCCCTGGAGTAATTCTGGCCTCTTTGGGCAGCCTCTCCCAGGGTGCACATCCTTGTTACTGTCAGAGAAGGTACAGATTACCTGGCTAAGTAGAGAGAGATGTGTGGACAAACAGCTTTGAGAAAACAGGGCTCAAAAAGTAAGACTTTAAAGAGATGACTGGAATGAAGCAAGTGAGTGTGTGGGATGGCTAAGGCTGACATTCCAGCTTTCTCTACAGAATTTTTTGATCATGTTCCACATCGGAGCTCAGTTCTGAATGGAGGTTCTAATTGGCCAGTGCTGCCTTCTCAGCCTCACTGCTCACCATAATATGCTCCCACTCCATGAAACCTCCTGTATTCACACATACACACACACATGCAAACATATACCTATACCATAGTTGTTTCTCTTCCCTGAACCTTTGCTCATGCACTAACCTCTGCCTGGACCACCCTTCTTCCCCTTCTCTATTGAGCTTGTGTAGCTTCTAATTGCCTTTCAAAATTCAGTCCAGGCATCACCTCCTCTAGAAAGAATTCCCTGATTACCTCCAGGCCTGGTGAGTGCCTTTTTTCAGGATTATCCTTCTGAACTTGCCATTTAACATTATTTGCATTCATCTCTTTATGTCCTTCCATCTCGCCTCCAGAACACATAATGAGACTACTGTGACCTCCCAAAGAACAGAAAATACAAGTCCAGAGAGAGACATCAGGGTTCAAAATGGGAGACTGAGGCAGAGGTTAAGAAATTACTAACTTCTCTAACTGGACAGATGTCCTGGTATAGGCTCTTCCTTCATTGAACATATCATAATTTTGTCCTTATTTTATCTGGTTGATTAATGTACACACACACAAATACAGACATACATACACGTGAGGTTGTAAAGACAGGAGTCATGTCCACCTTTCTTTCCCATATTTCAGTTATCTACCACAGTGTCTAGCACATAGATGGTACCCTGTAAACATGTGTATAATTAATTAATGAGCAGACATGAAACAGAACAGGGAGAGAAAAAGCAGAAATAAGGTCATAAATGGACCTGAAATCCAAAGTTCATTGGTAGGTGTCTACATGTCCCAAGAAGAAACAAGCACACTGTAAAGAGATGATGGAATATTAAGCCCCAATTCCAATGAAATTACATTCAAGCTGGGGAGGGTCTGATTCTGAGACTTACGTTTAAACAAATACTGAAACCACCATGGAATTTCTTTTCCCTGAGAGGATCCAAAGCCCATGACTTATTGAGTTAAACAGACTTAAATGATGAAGCTGTCTGGAATCCACTAATACCCTCATTTTACATGTAATGAGGTGGAGCAGGATTTTATTCACTCACCCACTGGAATGATAACTTTTCATGAAGAGAGCACAGTATTTGCTTAGGAGACACTTTGATTAACAGTGTAGGAGTAGAGTGTGAGGCTCCAAAAGTCATGCACAAGTCACAACAGAAGAGCCCCAAAGTGCCTTGGATAAACAGTGATCACAGCTACCCTGAGATTCTTTCATTTTGCCAAGCATTATTGTGAGCTGAATTTGCAAGTCTGGGGCAGAGAAGAATTGCTCTGATAATGGAAAAGAAGGGATCCAGGGTACTTCAGTGGGTATCAGGAAAGAAGGACACATGGGTGATGTGACTCTGAGAGACTTGAAGATTTCTCACTTTGCTTGCTATGGGTGATGTGATATATACACTCACTCCCTGTCTCCCAATAATGTCTTCAGTGAATGCTGCTTGGATTCCTAATGCTCTCACATGAGTAGGTTTTTATTGGGAAGTGAGAATGAGGACTCAAAGAATAGTATAAGTTAGTAGCTGACATCTGGATTTTGAAAGGGGAAAATGATTCCTAGCCAAGCTAACTGACTTGCCAAAGAACCCTCTGCTAGCCACAGACCAAACCATCAGATCCATCAGCTTCATCTATCCCTGTCCTATACATTAAACATTTCAACTAGCCTTTCAGCAGGGTACTTCAGGCAAAAGAGAAGGAAGGGTGAGTTCATTTTGGAGGGTTAATGTCAACATTGGCACCTAACACATGTCAGATGGTTTATGTGGATTTTTACTTACACTTCACAACATCTCCCTGGAGTAGCTAGTGTTACTTCTATTTTATAGTGGAAGAAAGAAGAAATTTGGGACTATGGAGGTAAATTGTTACAAAGTCAGGCAGCCAGTAAGTACTATAGCCAGGATTTGAATTCCCATCTGTCTTTCCACCATGTTATACCTATCTCCTTATAAAAGCAGGATTATGGCTAAGGAAGGGGAAGGGATGGAGTTTGGGAGATGAGGCCACCAATTCAGATAGAACTTCTCGGGAGAAACTGTTGCCATGGAGGACTGAACACTATAGGGAGCCAAATGAAGTATGTTGGTAAGGTATATAACCCTAAGCCTGGGAACTATGGGATTTGCATTTGCCATGATCGCCAAGGGGAGTCATACAGTGGGGAGCCAGAAATGCAGGCATTGGAATCAGGCAAATCCTCATTTGGATCATGGCTCTGATTTATTATCTAAAATGGCTCAACTCTAAATTTCCCTTTAGAAATAATAATCATAAACATAAATTTAACAATTAGTCAAAAGAAGAACAGCCCTTCTGAATTAGGGAACAAGTGTCACCAGAGAATAATAATCCTAAATCTTCTTTGCTGGATCCATGGCAGCCTCCAGTTCACAGAACATGAGAGCACAACCTTGTAATTTCCTTAATTCCTA
This sequence comes from Canis lupus familiaris, assembly GCF_011100685.1. Taxonomy (NCBI): domain Eukaryota; kingdom Metazoa; phylum Chordata; class Mammalia; order Carnivora; family Canidae; genus Canis; species Canis lupus. The sequence continues at coordinate 27,720,386 of NC_049227.1, forward strand.
AAAATAAACTGAAATTTCTGGTATCATTGGGATGAACCTTAATTGTATAAAAAGACAATGCTGGGAGTGGTGACTGCTCTGCAACCTGGGGCAAATTATTTCACCTCTTTGAGACCCGGGTCTGTCATCTGTAAAAGGGGGATAACCATGCACAAACATTCATTTTGAAGATATCGTGAGATAATGCATGTAAAGTGCTCAGCACACTGCCTATCACAGAGTAAGAATTCACTGAAAGGGAGCAATGGCAGTGGCAGTGACCATGATAACAATGACAGAAACACTGATGCAAAGATAAGACCCCAGTGAGACAATAATGTGTTGATGTTGATGTGGTAGTGGGTGATGATGATACTGACGATAACGATGATGATGATGACAATGATGATGATGATGATTTGGCAATCATGGTGATGGTGATCATGGTGACAAGGACAACAGTGCCATGATAAGACCCTGAAAAGCACAGATCATGATGCTAATGTGTTTGTTGATGGTGATGTTGGTAAGGGTAAACATGATGAAGGAAAAAGAAACAAAAGGGAGAAAAGAAGGAAAACATAAAAAAGAAGGAATTAAAAGAAGGAAGCATAGGATCTCTGTAATGTAGCAACTATAATTCATAGCTGACTGGGTCTCACCTACCCAAAGCTAAGGTGCTTTGTTCCTACAACCAAAACCATGGGGGTAGAGGGACCCCAGAGCATACCAGTGGACATGGCCTCTGGGGTCCCTCTAACTCCATGGGTCACCCAGCCCACTCATCCCCTAAGGAGAAGGGAACCTTATTATTTTGATTCTCTGAAGAGAACAATGCAGACACATGCCCACCATAACACCCACAGCCATATGCTTTCTGTGCAGTAAAGCCAAAGCCATGAAGGCTAACAATATAGAGAGGTGATCCTCAAGAGCCTAGTTTCCAGGTGGACTGAGACCATGACAGGCAGGACCTGGCCAAATCACTTCCTCAGTGTCATCATTCATGAAATGGAATTAAAGTCTTTTCAAGAGTTCTAAGATGAATAAAATCATATAAGCAAATGTGCTCTGAGTTCTCTCAAATAGTGACTATGAATATCTTAATTTTTAGATAATTATAAAGCACAGAATTATTCTAATGGTTGAAAGCATGACTTTTAACAAGTTAATTAATCTCTCTGAATCTCTATATGATGAAATAATAAGTTCATACAGCTGTACCTATCTCATAAGATAATAAAAGCCTTAAGTGATCTATATAAAAATACCAACATCATATCTTTCTTATGGTAACCTCTAGTAACATTAGCTGATATTATTACCAGCATTGGAGACAATAGGAAAATAAAACAAATATACCCAAAATACAGATGTGGTTATGTGACTCTCCAGCTTAAAACTTAAAGACTTAAAACTTAAAACTGTGGTTTCTCCACAGTTCTAAGGACAGGGTTGAAATGCTTAATATTGGCTGGTAAAGTCCTTCATGACCTGGCTCCTCCCCAACTCCCTCCACAACTAACCTTCCTAAACTGCTTTAAGGCCTTCCAAGTTTCAAACTCTTTGTATGCTTGTACACTTCCATCATGCTGCTGACCTTCCTAGAACATTTGGTGGCTAGGTTCGGGGGAGCCGCCTCCCTCCATGGCCCAAAGCCCTTTGAAAATCCCACATTACAGCATAGTTGGGTAGTTTCCTGGTGATTTATCTGTTTTCACAACTACTTGGGGTTGAGATGGTATACTGTTAATCTTTGCCATCTATCATAGCACCCAGCATACAGCAGAGCCCAGTAAAGCTTACTGAGTGAAGGAATGAGTACTGTGATTGATGTCTGAATGGGGTGCAGAGGAGGAGCATGGAAGGGGTCAGAGGAAGTCTAATGGAGGATGATACCTGAGCAAGATCTTGTTGGACAGGCAAGATTTATCCAGGCAGATAAAAAGGGTAAGAGCATTCCAGAAACAGAGAAGTGCATGGACAAAGCACAGAAGCATGACAGAGAAAGGTGCATTGGGGAAACTTCATATACTTATGTAGCACTGAAACACAGGATTCCAGAGTATGGTAGTACAAGATGATGCTGGGCTGTGAGTGCCATCAAAAAATTTGGTCTTTATGCTGTACAAATTGGGTAACCATTGAAGAATTTAAGGCAGAGGATCCATTTGATCAGATTGCGGCATGGGATTGGTGTCTGGGACCTACTATCTGATTACTTTCTGTTCTTTCCATCCTCTCAGCCTGTTCTCCTTTTATGTCTTCTTGAACATGTTCTTTCCTTTCCTACAGTTTCTGTTTACATTTTTGTTGACCCAGAATGCCAGAGAATCATGAATTAAGCTAGATCATCCCAACAGCACCAACTGGGATTCAGAAGGATAAAAATCCATTCTGACATGGTCAAAAACACTAACGGGCACCCCTTCTCAACATGAGGGCTCTGAAAATGAGACAAATGGTCCAAAAATGAGGCAGGGATTGTATTTCCATGCTGACAAAAGAAACACATTTGTCACTTGCTTAAAATAATTATTTACCTGAGTGTGTCTCTGGCAACACTAAGACTTTCTGATGACCAATAAACTTTTTAAATTGTAATACAATTCTTCTCATCTCTTCTTTTTCAGTGAATAATACACACAATATCCATTGAATAGCATGGCTCATAAAGTTATTCTAAGGTGATGGTTATCAAACTCAAAGTTCCAGACTTCTCTCTGAGGATTAAGGTTTGGGTTAAGGTTTAAGCTTAGAGTTGGGGTTGAGGGTCAAGGTTTAACATTAGGATCAAGATTGCCTTTTTAAGGAACATATTTTAGAATGATTATAATCTGAGCCACTTAAAAGGTCTAAAGAACAGGACCCAAAATTCAAGAGGTTAGGTAGAAACCATAAATGAAACCAAGAATGAGAGGGTAGCTGGGGAGCTAATAATTGATCAAGCCTGAAGATATTTTTGGGAATGAGGATTAATACCTTTCTACTAGAGCAGGTGTCCAAAAAAAAATTCTGGGAAGGACCAGGACCAGATAACAAATATAAACAGCTTTGCAGGCTACCTACAGTCTCTGTCACAGCTACTCAGTTCTGTTGCTCAAGAGCAAAAGCATTCACAGGCTATGCATGTACGAATAAGTATGGCTGTGTGTCGATAAAATTCTGTTTAGAAAATTAGGCATCAAGCAAAATTTGGCCCTTGTACTAGGGTCTTTCAGAGCATGTTTAGTGATAGACTATAAGAGGATAATCTTCTGAGAACTGAACCAGTGTAGAGAGATGCATAATGGAGATACTGGAGAGCAAGATCAAGACTGCAGTATTATTAGAAAGCCTAGATCCAACCACACCTGAAAACTAATTCCCCTGATATCTTCATTTACAGGTTCATCCTCCTTATCTGCAGTTTCACTTTCCATGGTTCCAGTTACCCATGGTCAACCACGGACCAAAAGCAGATGATCCTCCTTCTGATCTACCATCAGAATTTCAACAATACCCTAAACATTATGTCACAAGACCTACATCATTGACCTTAGTTCATCTTATCATGTAGGCATTTAAACATCTCGCATCATGACAAGAAGAAGGGTGGGTATAGGACACTAAGATATTTTGAGAGAGAGAAATCCATTCATAAAACTTTTATAACAATATATTATTATAATTATTCTATTTTATTACTAATAATTATTATAGTAATCTCTTACTATGTCTAATTTATAAATTAAACTTATCATAGGTGTGTATCCATAGGAAAAATCGCAGTGTATGTAGGGTTCAGTACTATCTGTTATTTCAGGCTTTTACTGAGGATCTTAGAACATACCCCCTGAACAGAAGAAGATTGCTATATATGAAATAAATTGTATTTTTTTATGCAGTATGATTTAGGTTTCTATCCATGGTCTCTATCCAGAAAAGTCTTGATTGACACACAAGATGTCAGAAGAAAAAAAAAATCTGGTCTTATCCCAAATCTTCTGACTCCCATTCCAGTGCTCTTTCTTTTCAGGCAGAAATAAATGCCCTCGTTGAGATATCTGTTGTCCTGGCCAAAGATCAATGTTGCCTATATGGGCTGAATTTTGCTCTAAGAAACTCCTATTTCTTGGAGTATCATCAAAGGAAACTATGTGCCTAAGAAATGCTGCCCCTGGATGTGGAAAGTTGACAGAACAGCCCTGGAGGGCCAGATGGATTCCAGACAGCTGTGACTTGATGGAGGCGCTCCATTTGGCAGGGCCAAGGAGAGCCCAGCATGAACAGCATCAATTAGCAACCTCTTTTGAGAGAGGACAATTATAGCACATCACTGCAATCAAGCTTCATGCAGCCACTACAAATAATGGTTATAAAGTCTCTGTAGCAACATGCAGACATGTTTGATACGATTTTAAAAGAGAATAGCAGAATATACTAGAATTCTCATTCATTGCTCAAGAATTTATGAATTGGTACAAACGCAATTTTGCCACATGTTTCAAAAAACTTTAAAATAAAAAACCTCATGGCTCTTTTTTTTTCCTCATGGCTTTTGATTCAGTAATTATCCTCCTCTCCTCTAAGAATCTACCTCAAGAAAATAATTGGAAATGCAAACATGGATTTCTGTGTAAAGATGTTCATCACAGTGTTATTTATAATGGACATAAAATAGTGCCCAAATGCCAAAGGTAGGAAATTGATAAAATACATGTCAGTGTGGAGCCACAGGAGGAAACATGATGACCGCTGTCAAAATTATGATTAAGAAAAATCTCCGGGATGCCCGGGTGGCTGAGCAGTTGAGAGTCTGCCTTTGCTCAGGGTGTGATCCTGGAGTCCCGGGATTTTCTTTTTTTTTTTTTTTTTTGGCTTTTAAAAGGATATTATATATTATTTATTTTATTTTTTTATTTTTATTTATTTTTTTAATAATAAATGTATTTTTTATTGGTGTTCAGTTTGCCAACATACAGAATAACACCCAGTGCTCATCCCGTCAAGTGCCCCCCTCAGTGCCCGCCACCCAGTCACCCCCACCCCCCACCCTCCTCCCCTTCTACCACCCCTAGTTTGTTTCCCAGGGTTAGGAGTCTTCCATGTTCTGTTTCCCTTTCTGATATTTCCTACCCATTTCTTCTCCCCTCCCGGGACTGAGTCCCTACATGGGGCTCCCAGCGAGGAGCCTGCCTGTCCTTCTGTCTATGTCTCTGCCAATCTCTCTCTGTGTCTCTCATGGGTGGATAAATAAAATCTTTTAAAAAAAACTCCAATGCCACAGGAAAATATTTTTACTAACATGATAACCAGTAAAAGTTTTCATTTTTACTTACCCGAGTATGGTGATGAAGTATCTGAGTTGGTGGATGCAGGGCTCCTCTTAGGGGTTTATTTGCATGAGGATGCTTTTCTGGGGCTAAGAAGTAAGAAGAGGTGGTAGGAGGATTCCTAGAGAGAGAAGAAACCAAGAGCAATTAAAAGAATGTAACAAGGGGCATCTGGGTGGCTCAGTCAGCTAAGCACCTGCCTTCAGCTTAGGTCATGATATCAGGGTCCTGGGATCAAGCCCCACATTGGCTCCTTGCTAAGCAGGGAGTCTGCTTCGCCCTCTCCCTCTGCCCCTCCTCCTGCTTATGCTCGCTCTCTCAAATAAATAATATTTTTAAAAGGATGTAACAGTGAATCTGCATCTGGTCCTCAGAGTGATATTTTTGAGGCCTCCATGGACGAGAAGTTCTAGGCAGAATTGAAGGATCATAAATGTTGCTTGTGGGGGGGGTTCTTTTTCCCCCAGATGATATACCATGCCTTTGATAGATGTTCTCAAAGCACTTTATGTCTCTCCTACAAAACACATAATAGACACTGTCAGCATATATTAAGATGATGTGCCATCCTCACTCACCAGTCCTATCTGGTAGCCACTGTAAAAAGCACGTGGCTATTTAAAGTTAAGTGTAAATTAATTCAACTAAAACAAAAATCTATTTCATGGTCATACCAGTCATGTTTTAAGGGGATGAAACAGATATGAAACATTTCCCTCAGCACAGTCTTATTGGACAATGCTGTCCTAGCTATGATTCTAGGTCTTGCTCACATGCCATCGCTAGTTCCTAGAGTCTCACATATTACAGTGCTTCATAAACATTTTCTGAATGAATACAGTAATGAGATGTCTTCATTAAAAGTAGGACCCTGGGGCACCTGGATGGCTCAGTCAGTTGAGTATCTGACTTTTGATTTCAGCTCAGGTTGTGGTCTCAGAGTCCTGGGATCCAGTCCCACATTGCTCTCCATGCTCAGGATTGTGTCTGCCTGAGATTCTCTCCATCTTCCTTTTGCCCCTCCCCCCACTCATGTGCTCTTGCTCTCTCTAAATAAACAAATGAATGAATACAATCTTTACTAAAAACAAGTAGGACCTAACATAGCAAAAGACATAAAATCACACCTCCTCCTTAGATTTGTTCCTTTTTCTAACAAAAACTAGTTATGAATACATTTACTTGGTAAGCAATAAATAGAAGTAATGAGAAAAGAGCTCTGAACTCAGAGTAGACATCCAGGTACATGGCATCAGCCCTGGCAGCAAAGAGGTGATATTTGATGACACAAATCACATCCAACTTCACAGGACTAAATCTGAACTGGAAGCAGCATATCTCTGTCACTGAGGCCAGGGTGCTGGGGATGACAGAGCTGAGGACCTGACAAGTAGCTAGTCCATGCTCTCTTCACCACTGATATATTTTCCAGAGCTAAAAGAGATAAAGGTTAAAATCTTAATCATATATAGGGACATAACCCCTGTATGTTCCTGACTGCCACAAAAAAGGAAAAGGAAAAGGAAGAAAAAAGAAAAGAAAAAAAAAAGAAAAGCCAACAAGAACCTCAATGTGGAGAGGCAAGAAATTGTACTCTTATACTCCCTTACCTTCAGGAGATACTTAGATAAATGGTGACTTAACAGGTGATTTAACTCTCAGTCTTGGAGGGCTGGTACCTTGTAAGTAACACTCACTCATTCATTAACAAATGTTTACTGGGCATCTACTGAGTGACAGGCAATTTTTAGACACCAGAGATATATCAGTGAACAAAAGAGAAACAGAAAAAAATGTCTGTGTTCCTGAAGCTGACCTGCCAGGCAAGGTTTTAACTTTGGCCGAATATTAGAATCATCTGAGGAGTTTTGAAAACTCCCATTACTTAGGCTACACACCGTCACACGGACACACACACACACACACACACACAGATTCTGATTACAGTGATCCAAGATAAGAACTAGGAACAGGTAACTTCCCAGGTGGACCCAGTGAGCAGTCACCTGGCGAAACTGAGAACCACTGTTCTGAACCAGGGGTTCTCAATTTGTGATCCCAAGACCAGCAGCAGCAGCATCTCCTTGGTGCTTGTTAGAATACAAGTTCTCAGGCCTCTCTCCAGATGTACACAATCAAAAAATCTGGGCATAGGGCCCAGCAAGCTGTGTTTTAACAATCTCACCTGGTGATTCAGATGCCCACAAAAGTCAGCAACCACTGCTCTCAGCAAAATTAACTGGGGAGATAAGTTTTTAAAGATAGAGGAATCTTGCCCTCCATCTTTTCCTAATCAGAAGACAGGAATCACAAGAGCAGCCTCCTCAAGTTGGTACCTGACTGCCACGCCAGGTGGCAGTTTTTAGACTCCCACCAGCTGCTCAAGGCACTACGTTGCTAACTAGGGTTCCTCTCCACACCCAGTTCCCTAGTTAGCAACTCCCCCGCCCCCCAAACTGCCAATGAGGCTGGCACAGACATCCTTTGGCTGACTCTCCATGATAGACTGCAGATGCAATTGGCCACAGCCATCTGATGTCCTTATCTCCCACACTCTCACATACACAGGCCTGCCTCACTGTGGCACACATTTTACACACATACAGCCCCATTTTATACAACACATGTAAACACATTCACCCTCTATGGCAAATATCACACACACACAAGCATGCATGGTCAAGCATACACTCACATCCTCTTACGTTGTTCTACACACACACTGAACTCATTTTACCAGTGATTCTCAAATTTGTCTGCATATTGGCCTCACTTGCAAGCTTTAAAAAATGCTGATGCCCAGACCACAACCCACACAAATTAAACCGGCAACTCTGGAGTTCCAACCCAGGTATCTGAGTTTTTAAAACTATCAATGTGGTTTCAATGGACAGCCAAGGTTGAAAAGTCCTGTTCTATGCCATGACTAACAGAAAGAGGAAGAGAGTCACAGCTTCTTCAGAAAAAGAGACAAGAGGGGGATCCCTGGGTAGCTCAGCGCCTTTGGCCCAGGGTGCGATCCTGGAGTCCTGGGATCGAGTCCTGCGTCGGGCTCCCGGCATGGAGCCTGCTTCTCCCTCTGCCTATGTCTCTGCCCCCGCCCCCTCTCTCTCTGTCATAAATAAATAAATCTTTAAAAAGAAAAGAGACAAGATCCATGGAGGAAAGTGGAATTGACAGACTTCCAGAGGTCTCCTGAGAATCTTTTCAATCCTGATTACCTGCACCACACATCCAGTGTTACTTTTTTCCACTTGCTGTATGCCCATTAGTTGAAGACCACCAGAAACACACTTTGTCAAACAATGTTGGGTTTACTGGCCCATCATGAGGGCAATGGCCCACCAAGGAGAAAATGCCATGAGGCATCTTAGTAAGAGAGTATTAGCAAGAACTTATTATAGGATTTTAAATAGTATGTGTTCTGGGAGAAGTTGCAAGGGAACAGGACTTCACTCTGGATTGGGTATGTCAGGAATTGAGGATGATAATTGTATGATTGGGTGTCCTAATGAATCTTATCTAGTGGTCAAGAGAAATGAAGTAGATAAGGAAGCAGAAGTCACTCCCATAAGCCAGGAAATAGGATGCCTGGCCATTTCTAAGGTTTTGACAGTGGTCTTATATGATGTTGGTCATTTGTGCCACTGCCAGTGTTCCCCAGAGGAGCAGCAAGGGCCAGCTGTGAGTGTGAGGTCTAGTGCTGGTTTTCTCTTTCTTATCTCTCCTTCATTCTCCATGTTGACTCTATATTGTCTCTTTGCACCTTACATGTGTCTGCTTATTTCTCTAGAAAATAACCCTCACCTTCTCAGTCACCTCTCTAAGACATAGCACATATAATACTGGCTGGATGTGTAGACAAGAGAGCCTTCACATTCTGAAAAGTACACTGGTTTAGATTTGGAATCAGAAAATCCAACTTTTTTTATTGGAGTTCAATTTGCCAACATATAGCATAACACCCAGTGCTCATCCCATCAAGTGGCCCCCTCAGTACCCGTCACCCAGTCACCCCCACCCCCCACCCACCTCCCTTTCTACCACTCCTTGTTCGTTTCTCAGAGTTAGGAGTCTCTCATGTTCTGTCTCCCTCTCTGATATTTCCCACTCATTTTTTCTCCTTTCCCCTTTATTCCCTTTCACTATTTTTTATATTCCCCAAACGAATGAGACCATATAATGTTTGTCCTTCTCTGATTGACTTATTTCACTCAGCATAATACCCTCCAGTTCCATTCACATTGAAGCAAATGGTGGGTATTTGTCATTTCTAATGGCTGAGTAGTATTCCATTGTATACATAGACCACATCTTCTTTATCCATTCATCTTTCAATGGACACTGAGGCTTCTTCCATAGTTTGGCTATTGTGGACATTGCTGCTAGAAACTTTTAATTCCTACTTTCTACTTGTTAGTATACAACCTTGCAAGTGGCTTAACTTCTGAGTTCCTCTGACTGAAGGTGAAAGTCCCCATCTTCCTCACTGGGTTTCTGGTGGCAGCAGATGAGACAACTCTGAGAGCACAAGAGGGTGGCAAAGTAGTAGATTCTCATGAAAAGGACATAGGGTAGGTAACTGGAGTGGAGAGATGATCGGTTTGACCAATACCTTGGTCAAGGATCACAAAAGACAATTGAATTACCAGATGGAACCTCAGTCACCTAAGTGACCCATCAGTTCTTTAAAAACAGGTTTCAATGTAAGCAACCAGACAATGAACTTGCTTAGAATGCTATGCCTCAACATTTTCTGAGTGCTTAGTATGTGTTAGGCATTATGATGCAGAAGTGGAAAAAATAACTTTCTTTTTTCTAAGATTTTATTTATGTCAGAGAAACAGTGAGCAAGAGTGTGTAAGCAAGGGGAGGGGCAGAAGAAGAAGCAGACTCCCACTAGCAGGGAGCCCGACCACACAGGGCTCCATCATGACCCGAGCTGAAGGCTAGATACTTAACTGACTGAGCCATCCTGGTGCCCCCAAAATACACTTAATTTCCATAGATGCTCCTAGTCTATTGGGAGAGAGACATAAATAAAGCAACTGCAATTCAGCATAATAATAATAATTTTAAAAAGTACTTGTAAGGTACAGTATAGCATAGTGCAGGGAGGAGTTAATACTATCAGGGGTTGGGGAGGAGTGACAGGAAGATCTTAGGGAAAACTGCACAAAAAGGATAATGCTTCACCTGAGTTTTCCCAGGATGAGCAGGAGCCTGCCAGGCAGATAGAGAAGAAGTATAAGGGAAAAAGTGATCAGTAGCAGGTGCAAAGATACAAGAGTGTAAAATACTCTGATGTGTTCTGGGATCTTGAAACACATTCATAAATAAGTCATCAAGGGGCCATCACATCAACTATTACATCTCCGGGCCATAATAAATTGTCTAGGGCATTATATTTACTTACAAATGGAGGGAGCAATTAATGAACACTAGAGCTGCTCCTGTCAGAGATTTCAGCCACTGTGATAGAATTCCAACCATTTACAAATGTTTATATATGGTATAGGCTTGTTTTACAGGTAATGGTACATTCTATTTTCACTCTTCTGGTCCCATGTGTAAAACTCTTTGGAATTATCTATATGCTTAACTGGTTTCAGTGCTCAAAACCAGTTTTTTTTTAAACAAAAATTGCACCAATATTGAGATTTTTTATTATTATCATTCAGTCTTTAGTTAGCTGCTGTCTTCAAATAACTTATTCAGGAAAGGTCTGACCCAAGGGCACAAGATTCCCTCCCTAGACTCTTCTGAGTTTGGCTTCTAGAAAGTCAAGTTTAGTTAGCTATCTGTAAGGTAACAGGCCATGAGAGAGCCCTGGGCCCTTCCCACGGACCTCGCTTTTATAGCAGAGACTCAGAAGCGAATTCTAGGAGTAGCTGCCAAGAGAGCTTTGGGCTTCACAAACCATGTGAGTGGCCATCTCCTGGGTAATCAAAACTGAAAGTGACCTATCTGGCCAAATTTACTGGGTGGAAAGACCATCTTTTAGGGTATACTACATACAGATTAGAGGAGTGGGTACACGTCTACTAGGCCTCTGCTCACTAATAGAACAAATGCCTCTTCTGGGTGGATGAGGCAGTGGTGAAGACAGTTGCCCCAAGACAGCTAAGGTCCCAATGAAATCATTTCATGAAATTGGAGCATAAGAAAAAAGCTGTGGTCTAAATATTATTTTACTTTTTTAAGACTTTATTTATTTATTTATTTATTTGAGAGAGACGGTGTGTGTGAGCTGGAGGGAAAGGGAGGAGAATCTGAAGCAGACTCCATGCTGAGCAAGGAGTCTGATTATCATGAGATCATGACCTGAGCCAAAACCAAGAGCTGGCCACTTAACAGACTAAGCCACTTAGGCACCCCAAAATAATGTATTATTTTATACCCAAATTGAAATTGGCATGTTAACTAAATTAAATGTAAGCAGACATTTGACTTATTTATCTCCATCTCTAGAAATTGATATTTAAGTTGGCAAGGGAAAAAAAGCATTTATCTCATTAAGAAAATGAAAGTCATTGTATTTTCAGGGATACAGAAATATTTAATACTCGGCACTGTGAAGAGGACCTGGGGAAGACCCAGGGAGGATCAGGAAGGAGGATGAGTGGCTTTAAGCCCCTGGTGCTGTCTCCATGTGCCACCTACATGGAGGACTTAACATTCCTGGTCTCAGCTTCTCCTCTATGACCTTTCCTCTACCTCTTTCCTTTTTTTTTTTTTTTTAAAGATTTTATTTATTTATTCATGATAGTCACAGAGAGAGAGAGAGAGAGAGAGAGGCAGAGACACAGGCAGAGGGAGAAGCAGGCTCCATGCACCGGGAGCCCGACGTGGGATTCGATCCCGGGCCTCCAGGATTGTGCCCTGGGCCAAAGGCAGGCGCCAAACTGCTGCGCCACCCAGGGATCCCTCCTCTACCTCTTTCCATAAAAACTTCAGTGTCCAAGACTCTGTGTCCTTAATCATTTTTTCTTTTTTACTTTTTTACATCAATATCATGGAGGTATAATTAATGTAAAATAAGATGTATTCATTTTAAGTGTATAGCTTGATGAGTTTAGAGAAATGCATGTGCCATTTTAACCCCCATCCCAAACCATAAAGAAACCGTAAAGAGTGTCTTCATGCCCTTTCATGGTCAGTCCTTTCTGTCACCGCAGTCATTTCCCCATTCTAGGATTTAATATGAATGGAATCAAACAGTATATGCTGCTCTGTGTCTGGCTCCTCTGACTCAGAGTGATGTTTCTGAGATTCACCCATGTTGTTGCATGTACTGGCAGTTTATCTTTTTCATGGCTGAGGAGTATTCCATTATACAAATCCACTTCTATTCATTTATCCATTCATATGGTAAAAGGCATTTGGGTTTTTCTCTTTTTTGAATATTACACATAAAATGTCTGCGAACATCCAAAGTCCTCTGCTGCCTTTGTCCAATGTTGGAAAACAGTTATTTCACATAATATCAGGTTGTCTGATGCCCTATAGTGGCTCCATTATGGGTGGGAACACAACAGAATCATCTTTAAATCCCGCCAATAGATTTGCCTTCCTGCCCCTGATCTGCTATCCTCATCCTCCTTGGGAATGTGCTATTTGACTCTACCCTAAGACACCCCTGCTTGCAAAAAGTTTCCCATTTGCCATGCTACTGCCTTGAAAATGGAAGACAGGTATCTATCAATCAGGTTTGGTAATGAGGTTAACTTCACCAGTGACAAGTCATGTCGATGGCACATACTCCCAACATGATGCATGAGAAGGGCAATTCTTTCTGTGGTATCCTTCCCCAAAACCTATATGACTAGTCTAACCAGGAGAAGCCCAAACTGATGGACAGTCTACAGAACACCTGACCAGTAATCTTCAAAACTGTCAAGAAACAGAAAGACTAAGAAACTGTCACTGGACCAAAGGAGACTCAGAAAACATGACTACAAAATGTAATGTGATCTCCTGGACTGGATCCTGGAACAGAAAAAGGATACAAATGGAAAAACTGGCAAGATCTGTATAAAGTCTGGAGTTTGGTTAATAGTGATGCACTTGTGTTAGGTTCTTAGTTTTGACCAATGTACCATGATAATATAAGGTTTTAACAATACAGGAATCTGGGTAAGGGGTATACAGGAACAATCTATGCCATCTTTACAAATTTTCACCAAATATAAAATGATTCTCCCCACCTCCAAGTTGTTTGAAATGTTAGACTTTAACATTCTGGGCACATAGGGGCCATCCAAGCTAACCCTGCTGTGCCGTCCACTACACCTGCATTTCCTGGGACAGGCAAGCTAACCTCTGCGTATTTACACATCTTATTCTACCTCATTTCCCTTTTGTGTAGATCTGCCTGGGATTTATGATTATTTAACTGCTATCTCATTGGTATTGCCAAAAATCCTTATTGGGGCTTTTCTGCACAGACTGGCCAATAAACTGCCCCAACAAGGAGAGGTCTAAGCCAAGAAAAGATGTGTTGTAATGCACATTGAAGTTCAACTATCTCCAGGAAGAAGATAAAGCCAGAAGGGAACATGGACCACCCAAAGCTCCATGGGCAGCAATATGCCAATGTCCTGCCTCTTCTATTATTTCCTCTCTTCCCCTGGAATGTAAAGCTCCCTGGTGTGGGCGAGGCAGCCGTCTTACAAACCCAGTGCTGGGCTCCAGTTTTATTTCCCAGGGTTAACGATCTTAATAAATCTGCCCTGCCTTACCTCTGCTAAGCTGCTTAGAAACGATGCTTTATAGTCAACATAGATCAGATTGGTACTTTCTCCCTTTGAAAGTTGCCATCAGAAGTTCTCACTCTACCTAATGAACCAATATTAGTTTAACAACATGTTGTTAGTTAAAAACAGAGTTTTATGCAAGTTTTTTTTCCCTAGGGAGGGGAAGAAAGGAATACTCTACTTGCAAAGCCCCCAAAGCAGAATAATAGTCCCAGAATTTATAGGCCTCCCTTAATGGATATGGTGAAATATCTTTTAAGGGTGTCCTTCCCTTAGGAATCTCACTCTTCCTTCAAGCAAGATCTGACCACAGATAACTTTCTATAGCCCAGGCCATTTAGCTTTCATGTGTGGAAGAAAACCTTTCATTCTGGGTTCTCAATTGGTTTTTCAACCCAAACCATTTTCCTGGTAAGTCAATGTGAATTGTGTGCCCATGAAAACAAAAGTCACATCTCCTGGTGGTTCCAGCCAAAGAGCTAGGGAAGTATTTTCATTTGGGTTCCTCTAGAAGCAAATCCTGAAATTAAGGATTCAAATGAAAATAATTTATTAAGAGGTGATCCAAGGACACATGAGTAGGGTGAAGAGAAGTGAGACAGGGAGGGGAAGAAAACCAACATGAAGGGTGTGTTACCGGGCAAATTACCATTGCAGGAAACTGGGGCTTAGCCATACTGGCATGCTCCGGGACCATGGTGGAATATGCACTATTGAGTCACCCAAAAGGGCTGGAAATTGTTCCCTAACTTTCAATTATCATAGGTTGGTGCCTATGAGAGGTGTCCCACTCCTTCCAATTTCTCATGAGCATGGGCAAAGTAGGCTCCAGGGAGCATAAAGACCCTTTGAGCAAAGAGACCCAGGTGCCAACAGCCGGAAGTTAGGCCAACTTCCACAGAAAGAGTGAGAGCAGAAGGGATGTGGGTGGGACACCAGGAGCATCTGCAAAAACAGTCAGTCAAAGCAGAAGTGGAGATGGAGCCCAGCCTTTCAGCCCTCTAGCCACGTTGGGAAAATCCCATTTCTGCCCTTGGCAGCAAGACACATTTTCAAATATGGCAGGCAGGTAGTCCAGCTCCAGAAAGTGTTAGGCTGAATGCAGTGTGCAGTGCTGTGGCTTCCCTTTCTCACTTTATGTGGTCCTAGGAAATGGCACAGTAGAAAGATGACTGAGCCAATGGGTCTGATTCTGCCAGTATTGGTGACCTTGGGAAAGCTGCTTAACCACTCTAAAACTCAGTTTCCTCCACCTGTGAAGTGGGGCTAAGAAGTATCTCATTAATACCTGAATGAAAGTTAATATTATTTGAAGTTTGTAATTGAGAAAACTGGGGCATCTGGTGTTACTGAGAGAATTAGATGAGATAATATATTCATAAGGTAAATAACCTACAAAGATAGTGTTAATAAGAACTTCATAAGAGAAGCCTTTTCAAGACCATCTTTTGGAGGATGGTTCCAAAAATACAGACATCCCAAGGCTGTCCTTGGGTATTTAGGGTATTGTCATCAATGTATGAGAATGGACACTAGCTGTAAAGAGCTAAAAAAAACATAAACACCAAATGTAACCCATTGTTCTTGTTTGGATCCTGTTTTTTTTTTCTTTAAGATTTATTTAAAGAAAAGATATATATATTTATTTATTTGAGGGGGGCAGGCAGAGGGAGAGAGAGAATCTCAAGCCTGCTCCCTCTGAGCACAGAGCCCGACTTAGGGCTTGGCTTGATCCCAGGATCCTGAGATCATGATCTGAGCTGAAATCAAGTGTCAGATGCTTAACTGAGCCAGCCAGGTGCCCCTGGATCTTGGTTTTTAAAAGAATAGTTATGCAATTTGAGACAATTGCAGGGATTTAAATATGGACAAACTTAATAGATGATATTAAAGAACTTAATTTTGTTAGGTGTGATAATGGTATTGTGGTTACTTAGGAAAATGATCTTATTCTTTGGAGATGCAAAGTTACAAATTTAGGGGTAAAGTGTTGTGTCTATATTTACTTTAAAATGACTGAGTAAACTATGGCAAAATGCTAATGCTAAAGGATAGCTATATGTGTATCTATTATATTTTCTATTCTTCTATAGGTTTAAAAAGTTTAATAATAAAAACTTCCCAATGTTTTTAGACATTTTTTAAATAAACATTTCAAGCATCAGAAAACTAGATAGTGTACTTTGGATTTATCTATGCTGTTATATAGCAAACCCCAGTTCATTTATGTAATTGAAATTTTTATTGTGATCATTGTAGATTCACATGCAGGTATAAGAAATAATCCAGAAAGCCCCTACATACACTCTTACCAATTTTCCCCAATGGTAACATTTTGCAAAACTACAGTCTAATATCATTCATAACCAGGTATTGATAGCAATGACATCTACTGATCTTATTCAGATATCCCCATTTTTTATCTATTTGTGTATATTTAGCTGTATGAAAATTTATCTCACATGTGTGGGTACCTGTTTCCACCACCACATCAAGATATAGAACATTTCCATCACCCCAAGGATCCCTCATGTTGGCCTTTCATGCAGGTAAATAGCCTACAAAGATAGTGTTAATAAGAACTATACCCACCTTGCTCCCCACTCACACCCCTCACCATCATTAAGCCTTGGCTCCTCCCATTCTAAACTTACATCATTTCAAAAATGTTTTATAAATAGAGTCATATGATATATAAGCTAAAAAATCAACACGCAGTGAGAGGTAAAAGTGAACCAGGAACCAGAAAAACTGGGTTTGAGTCCAAGTTCTGCCACCAGGTAGATGTATTTCTTAGGTATATGCCAATTTTTCTCAGCTTCTGTTTCTTTACCTATAAAACCAAGTGGCCACTTGCCTTCAAGGGTACAAGGCTTGGACCAGGAGGCAAGAGTGTCCCCTTGGCAAGAGCCCCAGTGTGAATCGTGGCTCCTGGAGTTAAGCAGGGCACTATCTCTACCCTGCTTCCAGGCTGCCATCCTTCCTCATTTTAAATGAATATGCTGGCATTTGGGGGTTTTCTCCATTTCTGCAAGCCTGCTTGAATCAATCTCTCTCCTCTATACCTGAGAGAATATTCTGCTCTCCTGTGCTGATGCAGAAAGCTTCTAAGCCTGAGAGGTCCTGGATCATGCATGATAAATCCATCCCCAAAATAAAAGCCACCTTTTGAGGCCCCTTGTCAGATAGTTAAAACTCTTCTGGTGACACCCTGACTTTACTGCCAACTCATCTTACACTTGAACAGAGGGTTTGAGCTTTTCAGGGTCTGCATTTCACCTACGAAAAGAGGATATGCAACAATTGGAATTTCGTGCCACCAAAAGAAGATGGATGGCTGCAGGGACAGAATGCTTTGCACTCTTACCGTTTAAATACGTGACACACCGAACCTCTCTCTTTAGCCAAAGTGTGACTCCAATGTCACCTGATTTATGTCCAATTATTTATTCTGTGGTAATGCCTTCTCCAATTACGGATAGATAATTGCAGAAGAGGAAATGAAACCCAACATGCCGGGCTAATGTGAGATCATTTTATGGGCAAATTCCTGGCTTGGAAACACTTGCTGAAATGGGGCACAGGTGATTTAGTACAATGAAATCAGGGAGACAGGGCCCCCTTTAATTAGCTCCTTAACTTATTTAATGATGCATCGTGGATCCTGAAAGCTGTTATTGTTTAAGGGCTTAATGTGCCATACAATTCAGGGAAAGTAGCCTGGGAAGCAAAAAGGGAAAATGCTGACTTCCCACCCAAGATCCCCGTGAGCCCTGCTCAGCACCACTCACAGTCCTGGTGATGCTTAATTTGCTTTCTTTCTCCCTTCTGTGCCTCAGATGTTAGTGGAAAGATCCTCTAAGTAACTTCATGCTGCCATTAGCCTCAAAAGTCTACTTTACAACTTTGCCACTACGTGCATTTCTACTTCCTGCTTCGGCACATCCATAACCGACAATGAGGAAATCACTTTTTCCTCTGAAGTCATCCTTCGTCTTGGGTTAAAAAAAAAAAAAAATCAGAGTCCAAAAGAGATGAGCAAGAAATATAATTATTTTTCTAAAACTGAACTTCTTATTCCCAGAGCTCATTTCACAGGAAAGGTCCCAGGAACTTTAGAGTTCTCCTTCCCTTGAGGTTACCAGGTCACCTCCAGGCATGGATGGCTTCCCCCCTCTGTGGAGTGGCAACATGCATCTCACCCTAGTTTTCTGGGTGAGCACTCAGGGATAAAATGCAGCCCTCCTACCAGAGCAGGCAGGCACTCTAGATGTGCAGTGCCTGGAGTCAGGCTTTCACTGTTACCTCTCTGAGCCTGGCTGTGTTGCTGGCAGTGCCCCCATTCCATACATTTTTCCAAGTTCAGTTTCTCCTTGTATCCATTCCTCTTCTCATTCAAGCTAGGCACCTTTGGATGGCCTTTTCTACATGAACCGAAATGCTGGAGATCATTGATGACAGAGTTTGAAACATGGAAGAACTCAGAAAGAATTTGGCACTACTCCCTGTCCTTTGCAGTGTAGTCAGGAGTGGGGGGTTGAGTATGATCACAAAAGAAGAACACAAGAGAGTTTTCTGGGGCAATGGAACTTTTCTGTACCCTGGCTATGGTAGTGGTTTTAAGAATACATACCTGTGTTAGAGTCTGTAGAACCTAGACACACACACAAATTACTTTTACTATATGACAATTTAAAAAGACAAAATTAACTTCAAAAATCTAGACCTGGGGTACCTGGGTAGTTCAGTGGTTGAGCATCTGCCTTTGGCTCAGGTTGTGATCCAGGGTCCTGGGATCAAGTCCCGCATCAGGCTTCCTACAGGGAGCCTACTTCTCCTTCTGCCTGTGTCTCTGCCTCTCTCTGTGTGTCTCGTGAATAAATAAATAAAATCATAAAAAGAAAAAAAAAAACAGAACTACCAAGTTTGAAGTTTGAGATCCCAATGTTGGTCTCCTGACTCCTATAAAACTACTCCCCAGAACAACAACAACTTAATTGGCAAAGCAGGTCCAGACGGCAAGGATGCATATATGTGTGACACGAAATGGAGCACAGGTGATTTCATACAATTATATCTACAGGACATCATATAGATGATATATATGTGTGTGTCCCTTCCATCTGGATCTGCTTTGTATATATAGTATATATATTCTTCTCCCAAGAGCTTAGCATAGTGTCTGGTATGCAATTGGAGACATAAATATTTGTTGAATGAAAATGAACGAGCAATGTGCATACAGAAAGCACCATGAAAGAATGCAAGTGAGATGCCAGGGATGTAAGTGGAGACAACTTGAACTTCCAGCCGCCAGCACTCTACCTGCTTACTTGCTTCATGCCCCTGCCAGGTGGGGGCTTGGCTAATTATCTGTGCTCATAAAAAATCAGTGCTATGGGAAGCTGTCATTTTTCTGCCTGTCAGTTGGGAGGCTTTCAAATCACCCATAGTGGTTTTTACTCTGACCTGACCCTTAAGCTCCATGTACATATATGGCCTACAGCTTCAACATCCTGATTTCAGTGCTTTCCAGGTGCCTCAAACTCCACATGGCCAAAATGGAATGGACGAGTGCCTATCCATCCTCCAGCTAAAATTCCAAGCAAAAGCCAAACATCTCTATCCCATTTCTGTAAATGGCACCACCCTGCCTGCAGCCACTTAAGCCAAAAACTAAAATGTCACTCCTGATTCTTCCCATTCCTTCATCCTCCCATTGCCAATCCATCCACTCCATCAACCGTGTCATCTCTCTCTGCTCTCTGCCCTCCCCTTATCACTCCCCTCCTGGTCGTCACCTCTCACCTGGAGAACTCCCAGCTTCCACACTTGCCCTGCTGCAGGCCATTCTCTGCAGAAGGAACTGGTCTTTAAAATGAAAATCACAACATGCCAACAAAACCTACAGTGCTTCCCTTCACGCTCAGAATACACACCAGTGGCCGGCCCTCTGTGGTCTGACCCCTGGCCTCTCTCCCATCCCATCTCTCTGCACTGGCCCTCTCTCTCATACTCCAGCCACTTTAGCCTCTGAACTGTGTATCAATTATGTCAATCTCATTCTTCGGGGTCCCTACCCTGACTGGTCTTTGGCCTGTACTACTCTTCCCCTGAACTGTGGAGGGCTGCCTCTTTCCCTGCAGGTTGCTTCGGATTTGAACTCTTCAGATAAGACTTCTTTTAACCACCCAACCTGAAAGAGCCTCTTTTTTATGAAGAGTGTTTATTATTTTCATCATAGATCTGGATATTCTCATTTATAAAGATAAGTTGTCTGTTGTCTTCCTCTGGGATTTGAGGTTCTTTGTTATGTTATTCTCTGTGACACCTTCATTCCAAGAACAGATCACATAGTAGGTTTGCAGCAAATGTTTGATGAATGAATCAATTGGGAAGGAAATGCAAGAAAAGCATGCAAAAAAAAAAAAAAAAAAGTAATTGGGATATCCACAGAGAAATTCTCAAAGACTCCACAAGCTGGTTGACACATTCTGGAGGATATATTTAAAAGAACAATTGCTAAGGCACAAAAGACTTCAGTAAAAAACCATAGCCCAGGGGCAAGAATGCCCTTCTCTTTGTATGCTGTAACTTCAACACTCAACATTTAGGAGCTTCTTCCTTCAGCTAGTAGGACACCTTATCTGAGGGTAAAGAGCAGGGCATGTATTAGGGGAATGAATTAGAATGTTTATTGGGCCATATCCCCAAAGACAAGACCACTTGTCTCATCAAAGTTACAACTGTCTCCAAAGCACGGAAAAGGCTCTCCAATCGGCAATTTACATGGGCAAACTTAACATATTGTACGATGTTGATTTATGGTGACAATTAAGAACGTATTACCAAAGTCTATTTCACCATTAACATCCCTGGGGACAGGATAAATTTTAAATCTTCCGGCTGCTTCTTCCCTAAAGGCTTAGATCTTGGCTAAGGATTTAGAGATTATAAATTTAACAAAGTATGAAAACTGCAAGAGGAGAGTCTTGAACAGCAAATAATGAGTTTAACCAGCATCTCAAGTTTTCAGCAAGATTTATAATGCTTCCCTGCCTAAGGCCAAGGAATCTTTTATTTTGAAGTTTTTAGCGCTATTGCTTGTTCTTTTAGATCCAGATGTGAGAGTCTGGCTCTGGGACAGGATTCTCTGTGGAAGTCAGTGGTCACTGCTTCAGTAGAACTTTCCTTCTGAGGACCGTTTCTGGAGAATAGAATAGTGACCAGGACACAACAGCTGCCATTTGCAAAGACCTAAAGAGGCATCTCTGGCTTGAACAAGTGGCTTGATGTACAGGCCACTGAACTGCATACTCATCCAACCATAAAGCCCAGTGATTAGAATTCCAACACTCTGGATTATAAGAATCCTGGGGTAAATGGTTCTATGATGAGACAGGTTGGATTTTCACATCTGGTGAGGCAGGGTCACCTTCAGGATCACTCATCACCATAAAGGAATACTGGAAAAAAACAATCACTATCTACTCATGATTGAACAGAGTTTGAAAGTCAACTGTACCTAGGTCAAACTTTGTCAAAGTACAGCTCACAGACCATCTGCATCAGCATCACCTGGGGTGCTTTTAGAGGATGAAAAAGCCACTACGCCAAACCTGGAGGTGAGGTCTAGAAATCTTCATTCTTAACATGCTGGACAGATTATTCCCGTACACACTAAACTTTAGAAAAGTCTGATCAAGCTTGACTGGGATGGATGAGAGATGACCTCCCAAAACACCATTCTAGGCAGAGGTCTTGGATACCACTAGTAAGTACTTCTCTTTGTCTTTGGTTACTTTCCTCTGAAAATGCAACCATCATGAGGGCCTCATGGAGAGAAAGGAAAATGAGATTCCTGAAGAACATTAATTTCTTCTGAGATATTTACCCTCCATTGGACCACCCACTAGCATGGCAATATTTCTATGCAATCCTGCCTGATTTTCACTTGAAATATGTATCTACAGGATACCTGGCACTCCACTAGGTGCTAGAATATTTTTAAAGACTAAAACAACTTGAGTAATGAATATCTGTAGTAGAATTTCAGGTACCATGAAGGCTGGTTGGGGGAAACATTTTAACTTGAACTATTTATAAACAATACTACTCTATCTCCCGAGAGAGAGTCATATAAAGGTTGGCCTACATGACCATGTATCGGATACTAGAACGTAGCACATCCTGTAAGTCCAAATTCCCAATGTTGTCAGGTCATGAAGTTTTCAAGCATGGCATTTTACCAAAAGGGAGAACCATCCACCAAATGCAAGGTGTATTATGCACACACACATACACATGCACTAATAAGCCTAGGAAATGGACTGTTCTGCTTGGCAGGGACTGGTAGAAGATGGTGGGTACAGAGGAAGATGATAGGCACAGAGCGTACCCATTCTGGTCACCAGAAGCTTAACTACAATAATCAGTAAGTACTAGAGCACCTGGGTGGGTGGCTTACTTGGCTAAGTGGCTACCTTCGGCTCAGGTCATGACCTCAGGGTCCTGGGATTGAGCCCTGCATTAGGCTCCCTGCTTAGTGGGGAGTCTGCTTCTCCCTCTGCCCCCCTTTATGCCTGTTCATGCTTACTCACACTCTCTCTTCTCTCACATAAAATCTTTAAAAAATTAAATTAAAAAAAAACAGTATCTAGAAATACCAGGTAGCCACCTTTCATAACATAAATATTTCTCTTACAAAATAAATTTTCATAATGTGAACTGGACATGATATGACATAATAGGATGATGATCATGATAACTAACATTTATTGGGAATTTATTTGTGCTCAAGAAATTTACATACATTATGAGTGATTCTCATCACTATGCTGAGTTAGGCAATGTTTCATCTCCATCTTACAGATGAGAGAACAAAAAAATTAAGTGACATTCCAAGGCTATACAGCAGAGAAATAAGCTGGGATTTGAATCCATATGGCCTGACCCCAGAGGAAACTTTTTCTGAAAAGGCTAGATACTACATGTTTTAGTCTTTGCAGGTGATAGGATCTTTGTTGTAACTACTCAACTCTACCATTCGATAGACATTCGACAATAGGTGGCTGGTGCAAATGAGCATGGCTGTGTACCAATAAAACTTTATTTATGGGCACTGAAATTTGAACTTTCTAGAATTTTCACACATCATAAAATATTATTTTTATTATTTTATTTTTTTATTCTTCCAACCATTTAAAAATGTAAAAACTATTGCTGTGGCTAATACAAAAATGGGTGATGGGCTAGATTTGGTTGGCTGGCTATAGTCTGCAGACTCTTGCTATATATCACTTTCTAGTCATGATATCCTGGGCAGGTTTCTCAATGACTCAGCTTTTTATTCTTAATCACTAGGCTATGATGATACCTTGACTGGCAGTGTACAGCGAGTCATTTCCTTACTCACATGTTCATATTGTCATTTAAAAATATTTATTGGATCATCACAATGGGGTAGAAGCTGAAGATGCTAGATTCAGTTCCATCTCTCAATGAGCTTATATTTTAGTGGGAGTAACAGACAGATAAACAAGTATTCTATGTGGCAAGTGTCTGATGGCAAAGTACAGAGTGCTATAGGACAAGAAATACTAGAAAAAGAAGCTTGAAATGTCTCAAATGCATCACAAGAAGAGAAGTAGAGAGACTTCTGGGACATAGGTAGTTCCATACCAGGAGGTGGGCCCAACGCATGTTGTCATTCATCCTACTCTGGCTTGGTCCTCTTGGGAGACTGATGGATTATCTGAATCACAGAACCTAGGTAACTGCTCTAATTCCTTGACAAAAGATGTATTTGTTTTATGTTGCTGTGTAACACAGTGCCATACACTTAACAGCTTAGAACACATATTTATTATCTCACAGTTTCCATGGGTCAGGAGTCTGGACATGCATAGCTGGCTCCTCTTCTCAGGGACCTACTAGGCTGTGATCAAGGTATTAGCTGGGCCACATTCTCATCTAGAGGTTTGACTGGAGAAGAATCAGCTTCTGAGTTCATTCACATTGGCAGGATTTAATTTCTTGAGGCTGTGGAACTTGGGGTGGCTTGCCTCTTCAAGGCTAGCAGGAGTAAGAATGATTCTTCTCAGAGCCATACAAATATAAATACATATAAACAGTTAAGGGAGTGACATCCCATCACCCTTCCCATATGACATAGCTTAATCAAGGAATCCATCATCTTTGCCGTATTCTGTTGGCTGAAGCAAGTTGCAGGGTCCTCAAATACAAAAGGGAAAAATCTTCAGGGCACTATACCAGGAGGCAGAGGTCATGGGGGTCATCTTAGGATTCTGCTGCCACAAAAGACTTCTGGCACACAGGACTGATATTGTAAGTGGGTCATTGTTAGTCTGTGTGCTAAAAGAGCTCAGAACACCATCTAGCACAGAAGGGGCTTGATCATTACCCTTATCATTTGCCACTATCATTATTAAGAAGGTCCCATCCATAATTCATCCTGCTCAGAGTGTCATTTCTCTCTCCAAGGTGATTTGGGATATTGCTATGCAGAGAGCAACTTCTCTTCTCTCCAGGGATTTCCACTGAGTCCACATTCCATTTGATGTCTTGGAATCTTTGAGCCGACCTAAAGGCTCTGTGCCGTATTACTGTCTAGGTGGAAATGCTTCTGTCAGAGATGAGTTATGTCAACTTTTGACCATAGCCTCTGAGCTCCCAAATTCCAAGTGCTAATTTGCTTTGTTCCAACAAATTCATCTAACAATCTTTTATTATGTGCCTACTGCACATCAGGTGTTCTGCTTTCTCCTTCTTGGCATATTTGCTCCAACTCATGTCCCCAGAATTTTCTGCCATTTTGACTGTTTTAATTTGTATTCAGTGTCACTTTGTTCCTCATTCTATTTAAGATTGAGTCAATTTTTACAAGCAGTATTGAAGGTTTGAAGTGTCAGAGAAATAGCACAACTCGCTGACCCTCTCTCAAATAGTGTAGGACTGAATTTAACTAAGCTTTCCTTTCTTCCTCTTTATTTTCTACTATCCTTTTCTGCCATTGAGATTCAAAATTGCTTTGTGTCCACCCTCTTAGTATCAACTCTCAGAAAAAAAGGGGGTACCTGGGTAGCTTAGTCGGTTAAGCATTCTACTCTTGATTTCAGCTCAGGTCATGATCATGGGGTCCTGGGATTGAGCCCCAAGTTGGGCTCCGCGCCCAGAGTAGAATCCACTGGAGGATTCTCGCTCTCCTTCTGCCTCTGCCCCTTCCCCAACTCATGCACACACACATTCTCTCTCTCTCAAGTAAGTCTTTAAAAAAAAAAAAAAAAAAAAAAAAAAAAACAAGAAAAAGGTAAAAAGAAAAAAAGAAACCTCTGATACTTTAGCTGACTATCTTTAATTTCTTTTTTTGTGCTTCTGATTTCCTGAGACTACTTTCTGATTCAAGTGATTGTTACTACATCATTAATAATAACAATATTAATATTGATGATGTTAATAAAAACTGGCATTGCTAGAGCTCTAATTATGTTCCAGAATCTTCCCTAAGACCTTTTTATATGTAGAATAATCTCTGCAAAGCTTCTACATGATGCCAGGTTCTGTGCTAAGCCTGTGTGTAGAATGGGTTACCTAAACCAGCCTCATTCTTTTGCTCCCAGGGCTCACTCCCTGCTGAGCACTAAGCCATATGAGATTGTCAATATTCAACCATTTTTTTTCACTTATAAGAGTGGCAATTCCATATGGTTCAACCTAATAACATGGGCTTATATTAAATGATTACACAAACAGAAGTACAATTATTATCTAAAAGCCATGCATAAACAGTGTGAGGATGTGAAAGCAAAACAGGGGAAACTGACTAAATCTCAGTTTCAGGATGGTGTTGGAGAGATACTTCTCTCCAGCCCTATGTTGCTTCCCAAATGGGGAGAATCCCATTAATGCACAGCTCTGCCCTCCCTCTACCTCCTCCACTGGTGAGTTAGGAAAAGGACTGTTTCTGGATCCCCTTCCTTCTCCTTCCTCTCAGTGGTCCACTCTTAAAGAAATATCTGCTTTTCTTGCTCCTCCATGCTTATGTTTTTCTTTTTACTGTGACAAAATACAACATAAAATGTACCATTTCCCCCATGTTAAGTATGCATTTTAGTGGTATGAAGCACATTCACACTGTTGTGCAACCATCATCACCATACATCTCCAGGATTTTTTTCTTCGTCTTCTCAAATTGAAACTCTGTCCCCATTAAATACTTCCCCATTCCACCCTCCTCCAAGCCCTGACAACCACCTCTACTTCCAGGCTTTATGAGTTGACTACTTTAGATACCTTGTATAAATGGGATCATACAGTATTTGTCTTTTTGTGACTGTCTTATTTCAATTATCATCATGTCTTCAGGGTTCATCCTCCTGGGAGCATGTGTCAGAATTCCCTTCCTTTTTAAGGCCAAATAAGTTGCCATTGTATGCATATACCACATTTTCTTTATCCAACAATCAATACACACTTGGGTTGTTGCCCCCTTTTGGCTAACCTGTAAAATATTGCTAGGAATATGGGGGTGAAAATATCCCGTTTGAGTTCCTGCTTTTAATTTTTTTTAAGATTAATTAATTAATTTATTTAAGAGAGAGAGAGAGAGAGAGCACAGGCAGGGAGGGGCAGAGAGAGAGAGAACAGACTCCTTGTAGAGCTTGGAGCCCAACTCAGAGCTCAAACTCACCGCCCTGAGATCATGACCTGAGCTGAAGCCAAGAGTCGAACACTTAATGGACTACGGCACCTGAGGTCCCCTCCAGCTTTCAATTCTTCGGGTTATATACCCATAAGGAAATTGCTGGGCCAAAAAGAAGTTCCTATTTTAATTTTTTGAAAAACTACCATACTGTTTTCCACAGCAGCAGTACCATTTGAAATCCTCACCAGCAATGCACAAGGGGTCTGATTTCTCTATATCTTTGCCAAGATTTATTTTCTTTTCTTGATAATAGCCATCCTAATGGCTGTCAACTGGTATCTCATTGTGGTTCGAGTTTGCATTTCCCTAATGATGAATGATGCTAAGCATCTTTTCTTGTGTTATTGACCAACTGTATATCTTCTTTGGAAAAATGTCTATTTAGGTCCATTGCCCATCTTTTAATCAGGTTGTTTATTATTGTATGGTAGGAGTTCTTCACATATTCTAAATATTAACCCTTTATCAGATAGATGCTTTGCAAATATTTTCTCCCATTCCATGAGTTGCCTTTTTACTCTGTTGACAGTGCCCTTTGATGCACATATTATGAATTTTGATGTAGTCCAATTTTCCTTTTGTCACTGGTGCTTTCAGTGTCATATCATGTGTCAGTTTTACAGAAGCAGGCCCACCACTGGGGATCGTGTGAGAACCAGTGTCTCTGGTAAGTGCAGTTAATTCTGGGTTTAGTGTTAAGAATCTCACTTACCCACAGAAATGAGCCCTATTTTCCAACATCAGCTTTTCTGGTTTAACAAAGAGATATTTTGATCTCCATCTGAATTACTCCTTGCCTTTTTCTTAACTTGTTTGGTACTAATTTATGCCTTTCTCCCAATACCAAAGGATGTAGGAGAATGTGATTTTAGGATGATAGCAAAAGGATTTACACACGTTAATGAACTGAAAGGAGAGAAGAAGGGTAAATCATTCAAGGCAGAGGAAAGAGAATATACAAATACCCTGTAATAAGAGAAATATAATGTCAGTAAGGAATTTTTAAAAAAGCATTCAGAGGGACTGGAAAAAGCAAGTAGAAGAGAGCAAAGGGAGCAGAGTAAAAAATGAAGTTCCCAGCCAGTAGAGCCAGAGCCCCACATCAGCAGGATCATGTAGGATATTATGCCTGCCCTTGACCAGAAAAAGTGAAGCCTGTTTTCTGTGATTCCTAAAGGATTTTACTCATTGTTTACCCTCATTCCTAGGTATGAATAATGGAGTCATCAGATTTCCCCTAGAGGATGAAGATTCTTAGTGAATAACACAGACAAACATGTCATATTACTGCCACCAAAGCCTTAAGTCAAAAATGTTTTAATTGGATAAGGAAACTCCCTTATGCCAAAAATGGAGGGGATCGCATGAAAGAGGCAACACATATTAAACTAATTTAATAAAGTGTTTGCATAGAGTGGTAAGGAAGAGAGCATCAAAATTCTTGTCCTTCTAAAATTATCCAAAAAATGTTTAAATGAACACCCCAAAATGTATTTGGCCATTAGAAATGTAAACACTTTCCACAGTATGGAGGCTCCTCAAAAAGTTAAACACAGAGTCACCCTACTACCCTACTACCCAGCAATCACCCAAGAGCATCTGGAATGCAAGATGCTCTTGGGTGATTCCTGGGTGAATTGAAGAAACTTTCAGGGTTTTATGCTTATTTTAGTGACTATTAGAAGACAAAATATAGCTAGCACATGGAACCTGTGTCCTCAGCAGTCACATCAAGTTTATTTTAAAGTAAATTAAGTAAAACTGTAGACTGTGTTTGGAGAGAAATAGGAAGCAGGTAACAGGGCAAATGATGCACCAGTATGGCAGAAACCCATGAAGGCGGTCCTTCCCCCTTGCCGTGTCCAAGGAGTCAGCTGCACACGGTCTTGGACACGTGTCTGGTCACTGCTTTTGCTGTAGAAGCTGATAAGCCAGATATTTGCTTTCCAGCAATTACACTACTAGGTATTTATCCAAAGGATACAAAAATAGTGATTTGAAGGGGCACATGCACCCCAATGTTTATAGCAGCAATGTCCACAATAGCCAAAATTTGGAAAAAGCCTAGATGTCCATTGGCAGATGAATGGATAAACCATATAATATTATTCAGCCATCAAAAAATGAAATCTTGCCATTTGCAATGACGTGGATGGAACTAGAGGGTATTATGCTAAGTGAAATAAGTTAGCAAAAGAAAAATACCATATGATTTCATGTATAAGTGGAATTTAAGAAACAAAACAGAAGAACATAGGGGAGGGGAAACAGAGAGGGAGGAAAGTCATAAACAGACTCTTAACTATAGAGAACAAACTGAGGGTTGCTAGAGGGGAGGTAGGTGAGTGGGATGGGGTAATTAGGCGATGGGCTTTAAGGGGGCATGAATAAGCACTGGGTGTTATAGGCAACTGATGAATCACTAAATTGTACCCCTGAAACTAATAATATACTATATGTTAACTAAACTGAATTTAAAAAAAGAAATAAAACATTTTCCAATGAACCCGAGTGGCTCAATCAGTTAAGCACCCAACTCTTGGTTTCTGCTCAGATCATATAATCTCATGGTTTGTGAGATCGAGCCCCACGTGGGGCTCTGAGCTCAGGGTGAAGTCTGCTTAAGGTTCACTCTCCTTCCCCCTTTTCCCCTCACACATGTACGCTCTTTCCCTCTCTCAAAAATAAATAAATCTTAAAAAAAGAGAAAGAAATATAAACACTTTTCCCTAGTCCTTGGTAAGGGGTTAGTGTAGATGAATTAGGAAGATCTTTTTTTAAAGATTTTTACTTTTAAGTAATCTCTACACCCAACATGAGGGTCAAATCTACAACCCCAAGATCAAGAGTTGCACCCTCCACCAACTGAGCCAGCCAGCCAGGTATCCCAGTGAATTAGGAAGATCTTAATAAACAATATTTCCTTCTGAGTGCTTCCATCAACCCACAGCACCCAGGACTACACAGAGGTACATCATTGCATTTAATATTTATAACTTCCCTAGGAAGATGGGTATCACCATTATCCCTGTTGTGCAGAGGAAAACACCAAGGGATTAAAGAAGTGAAATGAATTCCCAACAGTCATCACACTACTACATAGCAGAAAGATTAAAAACCAGTTTTGTCTGATGCCATAATTCACATTTCTACTCATTGTAACAACCTTATTTGTATACATTCTATTCCAGAGACTAGAAGAGACAGCTTTGGCCAGCTTATGTAAAAAGACTCTTCCCTAAATATGAGATTTTCATGTTGGTTTGCCCCTTTATTCAGCTACCTCCAGACCCTGATGACAGACCTTCTGAGTATATACAAAATTCTACTGAGTGACTGGGAACAGGAGGGAGAGGAAGGGCAGATGGACTACCTATGAAGAAGGATCTGTGAGACGAAAGAAGATTAGCAATGGAATAAAGGAAAAACAGCTATCCCCTCCCCAAAAGAGCATCTATTTTAATGAAAGCTAGCTAGTTTGAATTGTCATCTAGACATTAGCTTCTCCCTACCCCAAAATCCAAAAGCAGAGGTAAAGACAGAGATTTAAAAATAAGACTAGCTCTTTCTCATTCATTCACTTTTGACAGTTTATGGAACACCTTCTCTGTACCTGGCACTGTTCTAGGCATTTGGGATAAATCAGTGGGCCAGACAAGGATCCCTTCCCACATAAAGTCCTACTAAGAGAAACAGACAATAACCAATAACCAAAATAAATAGAGTAGGCACAAAAGGTCTGAAATAAGCTTTTCTGGCCCCTCTATCACTTCAAATATGGTCATCATAATAGCATTTATGAATGTCTGCTCTGCAAAAGATGTGATTTTGGATGTTATAAGCCCCATTTTACAGATAGGTAAGCAGAAGCTTAAAAAGGCATCTGTCTTAAGGCCAATAACTAGTAAATGGCAGATCCTATATTTGAACCCAAATAGCCTGATTCCAGAATCTACTCTGTAAGCCCTAGATAGACCAGCTCCTGGGATTAGGTTCCAAGTTATAAACAAGAGTAATGGACTTTATGTAACCTAAATAGAAAAAGGATTATCAAAAGAGTACCCAGTAGCTCACATAGTCAAGAGGAAAGAGAAAATCAGACTTTGAAAATGGGGCAGAATTAGGGGAAACAGCCAAAATTATAGTTAAAATCTCCCCCCAGGAGAATCTAGTAAGAATGTGTCTACCTCCTCCACCATCCACGCCATAGTGTTGGTAGCTTTAGGTTCAAGGTCCTGGGAAGGAGCATGTTATTGGGTGAGCTTAGTCTAAAGCCCACACACTACTCTCTATGAATCATGGAAAGCAAATATCTGGCCTATCAGCTTCTATAGCAGAAGCAGTGACCAGACACGTGTCCAAGACCGTGTGCAGCTGACTCCTTGGACACAGCAAGGGGGAAGGACCGCCTTCACAGGTTTCTGCTATGCTGGTGCATCATTTGCCCTGTTACCTGCTTCCTATTTCTCTCCAAACACAGTCTACAGTTTTACTTAATTTACTTTAAAATAAACTTGATGTGACTGCTGAGGACACAGGCTCCATGTGCCAGCTATATTTTGTCTTCTAATAGTCACTAAAATAAGCATAAAACCCTGAAAGTTTCTTCAGTTCACCCAGGAATCACCCAAGAGCATCGTGCATTCCAGAAGATGCTGCTCTAATGTAAGTAACAGCATTCTCATTTCCCACGAGGATGGCTGAATGCATGGTGACATCCAAAGAGACTATAGGAGGCTCCACATTTAATGCCAGAATTCAGAGTCAGGGACCTCTGGGAAATCTACCTTTGCAGTCTCTCCTCTTCCTTGATTAGCTCTCAGTGGAGCCCCATGGCTCCTTTGTTTTCTGGGCCCACTCAATGGTGGCAATGAGGAACAAAGACAGTAATGTGGGCACAGCCCCTCCTTGGGTTTGGGATATGAATGCCCTTCTACACATTTCCCAAAATGCTATTTAAGCTTCACATTTATCTCCTTTTCAGAAACACAATTCAAAGTCTCTTGCACCCTCTTTATTTCCCTTATCCCAGACCCACAGACTTGGCAGACTGGCCAAATAAGCAAATGAGCAAACAAACATAAGTCTTACCAAAAACAGGAAGTGGGAATGGGAGATGGGGGCAATTTTGCTCAAGAAATGTACTCCTTCCATTGCAGTTAAAGTGATGAGCAAATTTATTTACACAACGTAGATCCACCTAGGATTACCCTGGCAATGCAAGAATATCAACGCTGCATAAAGACTACTTTCTCTCTGCACAGAAAGTTCTGTCAACAGACCTGCAGTGAATGCAAAGCAGGACTTCCCAGTTGGAAGGACAAGGGCCTTTGGAGGAAGCTGAGGAGGAGATGCCATACATCCTGCCCTGCTTATGGACTCCCTCCCTCCCTCCCTCCCTCTCAGGTCCCTTTTCTTCTACTTCTTCTCCTTCTTCTCTCTCTCCCTCTCTCCACCTCACATTTCTTTCTCTTCTCCTCCCTCTCAATTACCCCTACCTCTCCTAGAGGGTGCAGGTAAGCAGGTGGCCTGGAAAACCCTGGATGGAGTTCCAGAGGTGCTGCACTAGAACAGGAGCCACCATGGTCCTTTTCCCTAAACTGAGAGAGCTGCTCTCAGCACATCTGATCTTCCATGCAAGAAGTGGGCCAGCCGCAGGAAATCATCTCAGCACATTTAGTCCTAAGTCCTCCTGCTTAATATAGTTGACTGAATTAGATAATCAATTAATTAATAAGTCGCATTGCTCTAGACTAATACATATGCCAACACAGCAAGAAACTGGAAAAGCACAAGGGGAAATGGAGAAAGCAAAGAGGCTTCCTCTGCAATAGGAGAGTATTTACTTGGAGTGCGGCGCAAGTTCAGCAAACATCTGCTTTTTTCAGGATACGAGCAACCAGGGAACTCAAAATAAGCAGAAAGGTTTCCTGGAATTTTACAAGAATGGTTGATGCTCTTAACCACAAGATGCTCAGGCCTTATAAGATCTTGAAGTGCTCTCTGAATCAGAAGATTTTTCTTTCTTTATGGAGTTTTAGAATAAAGTGGGTTCCAGCTTTCTGAACGTTAGCTCTAAGGGTATATTCTCTGGGGCAGTTTCCAGGTAAGGTAGATATTCTGTCCACCAGATAACCCCTGTCTCAATGATTCCAGGGCATGAGGGCAGGGGCAGGGGTTTCTATAAGGAAAACCCCCTTATGGTTTAAAGAATTCTGACCTTGCAGTTTAGAAAAACAGGTGGGAATCCTGGTTCTTCACTTACCAGAGGTCAGAAAATTTGGGCAAGCCTCTCAGAGCCTCAGCTTTCAAATCTGTAATTTGTAATTTGTAATTTGTGTAATGAGAAAAGCATTTCATCTTCACAAAGTGGCTGTGAGGATGAGGTAAGACAGGTCAAATGTGAGTGCTTCTTAGGGTATCACGGAGCAGCATTCAAATGCAAGGAACAATTACTGTAGTTTATAACTACACACTCTCAGGTTTGAGTTCTTCTCTTGTCCTCTCCCCTCTCTCTCCTCTTTTTTTCTCTCCCTCCCCGGGAGCATAATAATATTCATGCTAACTATTACTCATGGAAATTACATCTGTTAGTTCTTCTTACAGAATAAATTTCATCCAAATCCATTAAGATATTTTAGGCAATATGCCTCCTTTAAAGGTGTTATTAATCACGATTTTATTTCAAGATGTTGGTCTGAGGGGGAAAAAAAGGAAGACCTTAGTCATTTGGTGAGGAAGTTTGAAAGTAAGGCGGGTTTTATTAGACTTAGCCCACTCCTTTCAAACTGTCAACAAAGGCAGAGAGAAAGAAAGTCAAACAACCGTTAAATATCCAGCAATTAAGCCAACTCCAAGATCTCTACTGTGCTTAGGAAAGCTGTAACAAGTTCAAAAGACAATGTCTTGCCCACAAACTTAATATCCACCCCAATGGCAAGTTTACACTCTGCTTAGCCTCAAGGAATGGGAATGTTTTGAGACTTTTTCCTATTACTCCTTAGTCCTCCAAGAATGGGCATCTGATATCGACAATAGATGATTGATGGATGCAAAGACGGATTCCATTCAGATGGATTCTTTCTCCTGTGCATGAGGGGAAACCAAGACAAAGGGATTGAAGAAAAATATACAGTAAGGCTGATTTAGGAGGAGCCTCAAAATAATCTCACCCCACCTTCTCCTTTTTAAAAACTGAGTACAGAGAAAGAGGAACCCACTTACTCCAGGTCACAAAGCCAGTACTGCAAATGTTACTGATACCAGCAAATGGGCATTAGGTACCTACCGTGTGCCAGGTTTTGCACAAAGATTTCTACATGTGATATCTCATTTAATCCTTCCAGAACAATCAGAACACAGGTCTTATGGATAAGGAAACAAAAGCTCAGACCTGTGAAGCAGCACCCAAGTTCACTCAGCTGGTAAGAGGCAAACACAAGAGTAGATCTGAAAGGTATCCTAGCTAACAGAGACCCCAATCCCTGGTCTTTAGTTTAGTGCAAGGTCTCTGTGTATTTTAACCTGAAATTTTCATTTAAAATGGTTCTTACATTCCAGTGGTAATTGGAACCTCCCCCTTTTTTTTAAATGAACATATGGAAAAATGATTATCTCCCCAAATTGCACATTCCATTTTTTCTAGTGGAGTCTACTACCAGCGCTGAGTCTAGTTCAGCTGGGGCTGGGCTGCCCCATAAATAAGTCATGCCCAGGCTGAGTCTGTGTGCCTGTCACTGTATATATAATAGAAGAGACAGTGTCAAGGAGCAGTCAACGCTCTCCTCCGTGAGCATATGTTTCCAAATTGCCCTTGACAGGTTACGATCAGAGTGTTTCAAAGGGACGCATTAAATACCAATACAAGTGCTGGGAGAGTCTGCCTTTCAGCTTCCTGGGGCTGGCCCTTTGATTTCCTGCAATGCCATTTGGTTTTGTCTTGGCTTCCATAAGGCACGAAGTCCAAAGCAACTCCTGGGGCAGCTGGTCTGGCTCCAGGGTTACTTTCCTCATTTCTGAATACTAGCACAACAGAGTTAGGAGTTGATGAGGCACTTGGTCTCTGAGGCTAAGAGAGGTGGGCTCAAATCCTAACTCTACCATTTGCTTAGCCATGTGGCCCTAGGCCACTGCCTTAGCCTTGTAGCTCTTAAAATTGGGAGCAGGGGAAATAATGCTTTTCTCCAGAGGTTGCAGCAAGGATTAAGTAAGTATGTTGATAATAGCTAAAGTTTATTCATGACTCATTATATTCCAGACTCTTCCTTAAGCACTGAACATGTATGTATTACTCCTATAATACTCACAAAGAAATACATGGTCTTATTACCCCCATGTCAGAGGGGGTAAATAAACTGAGGCCACAGAGAAGTTATATAACCAGCCAGTTGTCTCCTGGCAAGCTTTGCCCTAGGTAGCCTGGTTCCACGCTAAGATCCTTGATCTAACACACTGTCAGTAGCCCAGAAAATGCTTAATAGATTTTGGTTATCTTCTGTCATTAAACAGCCTCCTAATTGCTCACCTATTCAGAAAGGACAATCTTTAGTGTCTTGGGGTAAGAACAGCCGAATGACCATTAATTGATCCTCAGGTTTGTGCCGGATGCTTTACTTATATTTTCTTATCTAATCTTCACAGAAATACTACATGCTAGGTCCTTTTGTCTCCCACTAAATGTGTGGGGAAGCTGAGGCTTTACAAAGCCAAAGGACTCTCCCAAGGCAAATAGGGGCACCAGGATAGAAGTCCAAGTCTGTCCCACTCTGAAGTCCATGCCACACCGACAAACTGGGCAAGCCTTCATAATGTACACCATCTAAAGCCACCAGATCCTTTTTGTCTCCCACGCTTCATGGTGTCCTGTGATGCGGAGTTTCCAAACTGTCCTGTGCACA
Organism: Canis lupus familiaris; assembly: GCF_011100685.1. Lineage (NCBI taxonomy): Eukaryota > Metazoa > Chordata > Mammalia > Carnivora > Canidae > Canis > Canis lupus. Next base: position 27,756,057 of record NC_049227.1, read on the forward strand.
CAAAACCATCCGGAGATCTTATTAAATGCAGACTCTGATTCAGCAGGTCTGAGACGGAAACTGAGATGTTGCATTCCTCATAAGCACCCAGATGATGCCATTGTTACTGCTGTGTGGACAACTCTGAATAACAAGGATGTCAAGTCCTTCAGCCTCTCCATATTCTCTTGCTATTTGCCAATTGAGACCCAAGAGCCCTTTAGGGTCATAGAATTGAGATTGGGATTTAGTTCCACCTTCTTTAGCTGAATGGAGTCAGATTTCCAAACCACGCCTGCCTCCCACCAATGCCAGCCTCACCACCAGCATCACCATCATACATGCACACCCATCCACACACACACATACCCTCTCAGCCTCTCAAATTGTGTGTCTTTTTGTCATATGGTCATTGTGCACATTTCATATGAAACATTTCCAATATTACATGAAAACTCAAATTGTTACTAGGCATACTTAACCCCAAGAGGACAATTCCACTATATGCAAAATGCAGCAGCCCCAGCAATTTACAAATGAATAATGACCTAAGAAATGAAAATGAGCCTGCTGACACTTAGTTATACAACAGTAAAGTCTTTCACAAAAAATGTAACTTTCCCACTCTCAAATTCAGACCTAGGAGAAGTATTTAAAAGGTTCTTCATAAAGTGGCCCTCTCTTGTTAGCCTATGTTTTCATAGCTATGGTCCTTCCTGTCCAGTCTCATCTCTCTTTGCATTTCCCAAGATCTTTTTTGCCCAGTTGTGCTGGCCTTGCAGCTCCTTCATGGCCATGATCATTCTTGCTTTGAGGCCTGACTGTACTATTCTCTCTACATGGAGATTTCTCTTCTCCTGTATGTCATTCTCTGGATATCTCTATGTCCCCAAGCCCAGAGTTTCCTTCCGTAGGGCAGGGTTTATGGTTACGACATACTCATTAACCCTGCTCATGATTCCAAGAAGTTGATTTCATAGGCTAGGCTCTCTAAGTGGTCGACATTTTTTGGTGATCCAGAAAAAAGTAAAGAAAGTAATCAAGATGAAAAAACAGCAGAATGGCTAATAACCCAGGCCAGCTTATAAAAGCCCCTAGAATAACCTCCATTATCACTCAGTCAAAGATGTCCTCCATAAATCAATGCCAAGAGGTAGGACAAGTGAAGCAGGGTGAATTCACAAACATTCTATTTATCTATGCTGGTTAAAACAACAGCAATAGAAAAAGGCATTACCACCAAGTTCTTGCAATAAAACTCAACGCATTCTCTTTTGCTCACAGATTCAAACTTTCCAATGATCTCAATGATTGTCCTCTTAAGAAAACTTCTTCTGGACTTCTTTTCAGGGATTTTCTTTTCCTGTGACTGTGAAAATGTCACAACTGCAACATCTCTTCTTCTTTACCATGCTTGGGTCTCCAACCATCTCTCTGGCAATGACTTCATCTTGTGACCAGGTTATAATTGCCTGATTCTACTGTTTCAATACTGTTTATAATAAAAAAACAAATACACAAATATTTCCTAGCACAGAATTTCTTCCAGTTGTTACTTACTCCTCAATAATAAGTATTATAATCAAACACTGGATATGTGCCAGGCGTGGTCCTAAACATTTTACATACACTAATTCACTAAACTTCAAAATAACTAGTTGTAGGTATTTTTATTAGCTTCCCTATTGTACAGATTAAGAAACTAAGACACAAAGAGGTAAGGTGATTTTCCTACTGTCATATAGATTATAAGACTGAATTTGAACTTTAGCTCAGGCTGTGAACCTATACTCTTAAACCACTATATGTTGCTACTTTTGTTTACAGGATACCTGTCTGCACGTATTGCTTAACCTAATAATCTCTCATTTTAATTCATTTAACTCCTGATCAGCACATTCCATCATGTATAACTTCAAATTGCCATGGAAATTTGAAGAACAAAGAATAGTGTGCTATGAGAAAGAGAAACAGTGGGAATCCAATTTTTGATCAGAAGAGTAAAGGAAGTGCCCTCTGAAGAATGAAACTTGAATGGGGGCCTGAAAGACAAGGAGGAACCAAGCACATGAGACCTCAGGTAGAAAAATGTTCTAGGAAATGAGAAGAGCTTAGCCAAACCCTAAAGGCAGGAAAGTAACCAGTAGTCAAAGAACTAATCTAAAAACTTGGTGGTTAGAATTGAGTATAAGTAGAAAGTGGTGGGTGTGTGGGCAACCAGTTCAAGGGATTAGGCAGTGAATATGGACAAAGAACCTGTAACCAGAGAGAAGTGGAGTCAGAAACTATTTTTGTTTGGAGAGGTGGGGGAGCTAAGAAGTCATTTAAACGTGTAAAGGGTGATAGCACAGGAAAGAAGAGACTTAGATACACAACACAGAAGGAAATGGCATTTCATTAAAAGCTCCCTGGGTGATCCCAAATGGGCCTCTGTATCAGGGGTGAAATGAATACCAACTGATGCGATCCTTGAGGGACACTTACCAGAATGACAGAATTCCAGAATGATAGGGAGATCGAACGAATGGAATGAAAAGGGAGTAACAGAAATCAAGGAATCCCTCATCCTTAAACGCCAAACCTACTATTTGCCCTCTAGACCTTTTCCCACCTTTTCCTTCCATCACCCCAGATGGAAATCCACTGGATGACAGAATCACAGATAACAAAGCCACTCATCTGACAGTGAGGGAACTAAGGATCAGAGTAGGTGACTCACACAGCCAGATGGCTCCATGGTTTGCTGGTTTGCTGTTCCTCCTCACTCTATCCTACAGAACTACACATACGAAACCCTGAAGTCATGCAAGGGGGTGACACCCAAAATTCAGCCACGGAGCCTCAACCCACATGGATCCCTTTAATGGGTCTTGTCTGACCAACTTCGTAAAGCTACAGAATAAGGCTCCTCTTTCTTTTGTACTAGAACTGTCAAGAGCCTCTCTAGCCATTTATTTGATGGAGAGGTTGCTAAATGTTACAGCGAACAGCCCCATCAATCTGGGTAATAGCTGAGTGTTAGTGTCTGCTGAAACCCTAAGACCTCACCAACCTGCAAGGAAAAGTTTTCCTGACCACCAGAGCGTGCTCTGCATGATTATCCAGAACAGGAAGGTCATGTGCTGCAACGGACTCTGGCCCGGAGGTAAGAAGTGTCCTACCTGAGCCACGATTCTGCTGCTGAATTGTGTGGCCTTGAGGAAATCACTTTATCTCTCTGAGGAAACTTTCACTAGAAGGGGAAAGCGGCTAATACAAATAACTCCAAACATGGGCACACAAACTTTAGAAGCAAGTGCACCCTTTCAGAATTGGGTGGTGCCAGGGAATTTCTTCACTCCTCTAGCAGTTAGCTGTGGCTATTGGCTTTCTGTTAAGTAACAACCACAAAATCCCAGTGGTGCAAAACAGTAAGAATTCATATAGCTCATGCATCTGCAGTTCAGTTGATGTAGGTTCTGCTAGGCTGGCTGATTTACTCTGGGGTCGGCTAGAGTAGCTGGCTCTGTTCTGTGTCTCATCCTCTTCCGGCTCTGGCCAACTAACCCAGGTATACACTTCTCCTGATGATGACAGAGATGCAAAAGAGTGGGCAGAAATGCATGAGGCCTCTTAAAGCTCAGGCTTGGAACTGGCACATCATTATTCTCATCTTATTCTATTGGCCTACAGCAGTTGACATGGCCAAACTCAAAGTTAAGAGACTACGGAAATATATTCCACTCCTCTGGTGCAAGGAGCCACAAAGTCATGTGGCACAGGACATACACAGAGGGAGGAGCCAGTGAACTGCTTCATGTGCCCAACCCAACCTCCACCAAGCCAGTTTCCCCACTGTTCCCCCATTACATTGTGCCCCAACTGCAATAATCCCCCATCCACCTCTCTAAACTTGACCTATTCTACAAGTCCCAGACCAACAGGCCCCTTCTCCCCCATATGGAGCCCCAAGATTGACCAGAGCTGCTCCAACTCTATGGACCCTATGGAACGTGTCTCTTTCAGTGCCCCCAGTGCTAGTCCCACAACTGAGGTTCAAACAACAGAGGTCGTTTGATGGGTGAGGCTCTCTGTGAAGGGGATGTGGTGTTTGTGCTTAGCTTTGCCAGGAAGAAAAGGAAATGTCGACTGCCTGACCTAAAACCCCTGGGGAGCTGAATGGTGGGATTCCCTTTCTGGGGTTGAGGGGGTTGGAGCCACGTGCGAGTCCACCAGTAGAGAGCGTTGTATCTTGCTGTGTTGGCCCAGCAGTAGCACTGTGTGTGTACCAATGCCTACAACAGTGCCCCCTTCAGCTAGTGTAATAATCTTCATCCTCCCTAGAGCCCAGACCTAGTGGGGCTCAGGAGCAGACATCATAGTGTCCCTCTAGAGGATTGTGAACCTCTCATGTCAGCCACAATACTCAAAACATCCTTGTTGAAGAATGCTTGCCTCTGTAAAATCAATCCATGCACAGACAATGGTGGGTTAAAGCCCCACACACCCAGACCTCAATTTAGGTTTATTCAATCCACCCCCAACTATAAATATAATTTCTTAAAATGAGAAAATTAGGCATAAGAGACAAAAGATGAAGCCATAAGCATGACTAACACCCAACATTAATTATACTGCATCCCTGTAATACCGGGCTTTCGAGGAGCTAGGAGGATAATAAAATGTGTGGATAGCCCCAGTTCAGCTTCTGCCACAGACATCAGTGGCTGAGCCTCTTTTCTCCCATATATGGATCTCTCTTAACAGACTCCCAGATTTTCAAGGTCTCACTTACCTCTGGCTACAGGACCAGGGCTGCTGGGTCTCAGAATAAACATAGTCTGACCCCCACATAGGTTCCCTCTCATTCCCCAGGCCACTCTCTCAAAGTCCTATTCTGCCACTTTCTTCAACATCAGAGGCAGCCCAGCCCCCTGCACACCAGGCCACAGACTCTCACCTCATCTCCCTCTTAAGTGCCTAGAGACCATTTTGCACACACCTCTCAGCAGCAGCTACAGCAGACACCATAAACCTGTGAGCAGGATTCATTAGCTCCATAACAGGTCCTGGTACTCAGCCTCCTCAGCGCTCTGCTTCCTCGAGGTAACGGCGGGCTCCGGCAGAGAAAAGAAAGAGAGAGTCCAGCATCCACTGATGCCCCATGGTGGCTCCAGTGGCCACTTGGGGGCACGTCAAAGTGGGCTCCTAGTTCTGCAGGCACGAACCAGGGCCTAGGAGATGCACTTCTGGCCTGGCCGTGCCGTCTCTGCTCAGAGTACAATTTAGGACATTTTTTTCCACGCTGTTCTGGAAAGTGGAGACCCACAGAGATATGCTAATGAGCATCACAAGTCCTAGAATGCCCTGATCCCTGCAGAGCACCGTGTTACTCTAATTGTTTGGAGACCCATTTTCACATCCCAAGACCAGGGGCCAGAGACTCTATAATAACCTGGAGGCAAGAAATGATAAGTTTTCTCATTGCCTCTGTTCTGGAAAGAATGTAGTTTGCCCTTTCAGCCATGGTAGATCAGGACAACTCGGGGACACCTGTAATCTAAGAAGTTCCTTCCAATGGGTAAGGGTCCACAGGAAGAAGGGTCCATCAAGGTTAACCCAAAGGGGGACAAGCTGGTATGGGAGGTCAAAGGCACTAAGGGGAGATTCAAACTGACCCCCTCAGTCAAGCCCAAAACCTGGCCATTACCTTAGTTCTTTCTCTCTCCTTGACTAACTCATCAACCAGGAATGTCACCTGCTAAGTAGCTCTAGAATCTGTCCCATCCTCCTCATTTCTATTACCAAGGCCTTAGATCATCTGGGTAAATTTGTGGGGAAAAATGAGAGCAGGGCAAGGGACTAGGCCTAGACTGTTCTGTCCACTTGCATCCCAGTCTGATTCTCCAGCCTTCTAACCCAGGGAGCAGCAAACTACAGCCCAGGCACCAAGTCTAGCCAGCCACCCATTTCTGTAAATAAAGTTCACAGGCACACAGCCAATCACATTTGCTTACACTGTATCTATGACTGTTTTTATCCTACAACATCAGAATTGAGGATTTGCAAGAGACCCTGTGGCACACAGAGTGAAAAACATCTACTCTGTGGCCCTTTAATAAAAAGCCTGCTGAGCTCTGCTCTTACTACCACCCCTGGCATGAGTCCAAGTCACCTGTCTTCGTCTCACTCAAGATTCACCCACTGGTCCCCCTGCCAAATAGGAAAAATAAAAATGCCTTGGCATACATGCATGCAACATTCTTTACAAATCAATCCTTCCCTAGTTCAGGGATTACAAACTGGCAGCCCATGGGCTTCATCCAACCCCTGTGTGCCTTTTGCAACCCAGAGAGTCACAATAGTAAATTAATTTCCAACTTTTACAAATCATAAGACTATACATCAAAATTCAGATTTCTGATTTATCTTAGAAAACATGCAACTCTGGCAACACATGGCTCCTGTTCCCACATAGCAACCATTAGCCAGAATCAACCCACATCTGCCCCCTTTCAATGGTGCCTGTGCTCTCCAGGTCACCACAGACCCCACCACTCCCTTAGTAGCCCACACCAGGCCTGCTTCACTCATGTAGGCATATGAGTCTGACACCTCCGGCTCTTCCTTTTTTCTTTACCAGCCAGCCCTGGTAAATTTTACTATAGTTACACCCAAAGACTTAGAGTTCCCAAAGAAGTCATGCTCTCTTCCACCTCCACACTTGTGCATGCAGTATACTCTTGTATTAGTCTGGTAGGGCTGCCAAAACAAAGTATTGTAAACTGAGTGGTTTGAACAACAGAATTGTATTTTCTCACAGTTCTGGAAGCTGGAGGTCCAACATTAAGGTAAGAGCAGACTGGTTCCTTCTAAGGCCTCTCTCCTTGGGTTACAGCTAGACATAGCATCTTTATATGGTCTTCCCTGTTTGTGTCTGTATCCTAATCTCCTCGGCTTACAAGGACACCAGTCATATTGGATCAGAACCCACCCTAATGATCTCATTTGGCCTTATCACCTTTTTAAGGACTCTGTCTCCAAATATAGTCATATTCTCAGGCCCTGGGGGTTCGGACTTCAGCATGTGAATTGGAGGCGGGGGACACTGTTGAGCTCATTCACCACTCTTCCAGAAATGGCCTCCCCTACTTTAACCATCTGACAAATACTCCTTTAAAAGGCAAATCAGACACCTCTTCCGTGGTGAGGCCCCCTCAGAAATCCCCTCTAGTGTTTGGCTTCCCATCTTATATTTCTTTGCCACTTGGACACACCCTCACTAGAGAACTATCACTTTGCACTACAGTGATTTATATATTCCTTCCTTTTTTCCCACTGAACTGTGAGCTTCTGGGAATAGTAACTACTTTTTTCACCTCTATTCATCAATAAATATCCACTGAAGACCCCCCATGTGCCAGGTACTGTTGATGCCACCAAAGATGCAACAGTGAACAAGATGGACTAGTTTCCTGCCTGCACAGAGTCTGCACTTTAGCAAGGGAAAAGGATGATAAATAAGAAAATAAACAAAAGAGGTCAATTGTACAACACCATGTTTAACCACTTGGGGATATTCAAAAGACACTGAATGAATGCTATAAGGGAAATATGTGCAAGATGGGTCTAGGCATCTTAGGATATTTGCAGACTTGGATTTCTGAATTGTTTTGACTCCAAGTTGCTGAGGCAGTTATGTAAAATGTCAGTCAGCCTCCCCTTGTCCTGAAAACTAGTGTCACTAGCTTGGGTCACTGCATCCCTATATCCTTCTTTAAGTCATGGAACCCAACACCACCTCTAAGAAGAGATATAAAGACCAAGACAATATCCACCAAAGACTCCCACTGCCCCTGCCTCAAAAATCCCCAGAGTTAAGGTCTGGCTACCCATGGCCAGCCCCAGAGATGGGCTAGAATTTCCTGTGCACAACTTCTGGGTAAATTTGTGGGGAAAAATGAGAGCAGGGCAAGGGACTAGGCCTAAGAGGACCCACTCTATGTAAATGATGTCCATTTCAGGAGCATCATAGTCTATAACCATAGTCTATAAGGAAGCAATGGGTGATTTCTGGAAGTTCTCCACTAATACATGAGAAATGGCACCAACCACACCATAACCCCCATTTTGTTGAAAGCACAAAGCCAGTGGGAACTGGGTATGGCCATCCATCACATCCACTCCCTTCCTGTTTCCCACAATTCTTAAAAAAGTAAGCTATTTGTATATCACTGAATTTAAAAATGCTTATTGGGGTGCCTGGGTGGCTCAGTTGGTTAAGGGTCTGCCTTCTCAGCTCAGGTCATGATCCTGGAGTCTTGGGATCAAGCCCCACATTGGGCTCCTTGCTCAGTAGGGAGTCTGCTTCTTCCTCTGCCCCTCGCCCTGCTCATGCTCTCTCACTATCTCTCAAATAAATAAATAAAATCTTTTTAAAAATAAGTAAATAATAAATTTTAAAAATTTAAAAATGCCTATTATAGAAATTTTTAAGTAGATTAGAGACTAGGCACCAAATTCACCCCCAAGAACTCCATGTCCTCTCATACCCCTTCATACATATAAAATTCAGAAATCATTTTTGCCACATAAAAACTGATGTTAAACTTATAGATTAATGCTAAATTTATACATTAGCAGGAACTTGCTGCTAATTTTGTAAATCCTGGGCACCCCACCCTAGAATACATCTAGTGGTCTTTTATAACATTTGGTGCACTTTATAAATATATTCTAATATGTCCTGCATGTCAATTATCTATTGATAGATGTTTTATATTGTTGGTCACCAATCTCAATTATTATATATATGATTATATTTAAGTGATTATATTTCCTATGCAACTACTATTGGTAAAGAAAAGGTATGGTTCACCAAACTACCAAATTCTTATTATTTCTAATAGGTTTTAGTTCCTCCCCTGAGATTTTCTATGTAGATATCCCCATTATTTTAAGTGATGATTATTTTGCCAGGTTCTTTCCAATATATAACCCTAGTTCATTTTTCCCCTCTAATTGCATTGGCGAGCAATTCCAGGGCACTTGTAAATAATGACAGAAAGAGCAACCTGTTCCTTATCAAGTGAAAAAGGCATAACATTGGTTAGCTGTTGGTTTGGTATAGATTTCTTTTTTAGTCAAGAAAAAATGCACTTTCAGATTCCAATCATCCCATTATCAGTAATAGATGTCAGATTTTATCAAATATTTTTAAGGATCTACCATGATGATCTCAAGATGTATAGAATACTTTTTTCCTGCACTACACATTTCCATAATCCTTTATTTTCCCATGTCACAAGGCGAACAGTAAAATTACCAGATCAAAGATATAAATGTTTGAAAGTTCTTCAGACATTTTGTCAAAGTATATCCCTGAAGATTCCAGACAATTGATACTCTGCCCCCGCTCCACAGGGGATGAAAATGGACTCTGCCCAGCATTGTGCTTTAACAACTAAAATCTCTGTCAACTGATAAGACTATTGAATGTTGGCTATAAAATATACAAGATATACCACCTCTGTCCCACTCTCCTACTGCAACTCTTAAAAAATAATTGTTGGTCCTCAGGTTTATGGTACCTGCTGACATTTCATAAAGATTTTAACACAATTCCTCTGGAAGAGCCCTTAAGGAATATCTAGCACAATGATTGAGAAACATTTTGAGGTCACAGAACTACAATAATCTGAAAAAGTTATACAGACTTTTCTCAGAAAAGCTGTGCACACGTGTATTTTTTTTCATGAATATCTGAATATCTGCAGATCTCCTGAAGCTCATCAGTGGTGTGTCACAGACCCACAGTGAAGAAGTTGGACCTAGTCCAACGTCTCTATTATACAGATAGGAACAAATGAGGTTGGGAAATCCTGCTTTGGTTAAAAACTGAAATAAAACTATCTTTTGACTTGTTTCAAAGGCCTTCTCCAAAAACATTTTTAAAGAAAAGCATATATTAATTAGTTTTCTACTTTAAAAAGACATTTTTATGAGCTATTGAGAAATAGCCACATTACTGAACTTGCCATGAAGCTTCCCAAGATAAACACTTAAATGAAGTCCATAACTATTCTCATGGGATAAATGGGAAAATGTGCCTGAGCAGATATGAGAAGATCCAGGGCCTAGTCCCAACATGCCAGAGAGTTAAAGGTCTATCACGGAATAATCATAGGCACTGTGAGCCTCATTTTCCACATGTGTAAAATAGGGTAACAATAAGGTTGTAGCCTGTGGAAGGTTGTGTATGTGTACTGTGTATGAGTGGGTATTATGGGTAATGGAGGGTTGTGTGTTGTATGTGGGGGTTGTGAGTCATATGTGTGTTGTGTATTTTGTATATGATAGATTACATGTGCATTGTGTTTTGAGTTATGTCAGGGGTGGTAGATTGTATGGAGGGAGTTGCTGGTTATGTGTGTATGGGGATCGTAGGGAGGATACGTGTGTGTTTGCATGCATGCGTGTGTGTGCGTGTGTACATAGGCTAAAGGGGTAGGCTAAACCAGATTGTGGATGGCACACTAGATGTTGCTGGTGCCCCAAAGGTATCCCTTCCTCAGTGCAAGACAGTTGGTCTCCAAATGCCAGCACCAGCATGGATTTGCCAGAGGGCCATCTCTGGGTCTGGGTCCCACTTTGGCCCCACTCTCAGCAGGCCAGAAGTGCCAGTGAGTTCATGCTCTCAAACCATAGTAGCCCCCAATCAATGACTGATAAGGGTTGGAGGATAAATACCCCAGCTCTCCCAAGTTCATATTCTATACCTTTCCCTAGGCCTGCCCTGCAGGATCTTGCTCTAACTGCCCAGTGTAGTAATGGGCAGTAATGGTGATGACAAGCTTGAAAGTGATCTTCTATGGGTTGTTTTCTTTTCCCTGTTTTACTTCCACACTCCTATCTGGGTGTTTCCTGAGATCCTTCCCAAATAAATGACCCATTCTCACATCCATTATCTCAATGGTCCACTTATGGGCAAACTCATGCTAAGACAGTCTTATAAGCCATTCTGAACTTACCAATGAAGGTAATGGGCAGCCATCAGAGTTACCAGTATAACCCTATCAGTATAAACACAACCCATTATGTGTTTAAAAAATTAAGTGAAAAAGACCTAAAAGTCCAGGAACTTTCTGTAGCCCACCTGTACCCCAAGAGAGATGCCTATGTTGTTTGTGCACAAAGCCTCCTCCTAATCAAGGAAGGGTATTTGCCCTCCTCCTAATAAAGGAAGGGCATTTGCCCACCTCCAGGGTGGTCCCATTCACTCTGCAGGGCGTAGCCATGCCAAGACTCATGTCCAAGCAAACACTTCACAGCCCATTCACACCAGGATGCTTTTCTAGAAACACCTTCAAAAGCATTTTGTCCAAACCAGTCAAGAAAAAGATCCTGGGCCAACTCAAAACCTGTCAGGCGGAGCTGCCATTTCTGGTGGACAATGTCATCTCTACTCAGCCCCCAACTGGAGAAGGGAAGCCAAAGCCACCACCTGTCCTTGGACAGGAACAAGGAGTCTGGTTTCTTTGCAAGTCAGGCAGCTGCTGGTGAACCTGCTTTAAAGGCGGAAATCTGGGCCTGTGTGGCTCTCCAGGAAGCTTCGTCCGTCGCTGTCAGATGGGGGAGGCCCACAGAGTCTGCCACTCTCGGTGTGATGGACAGCAGCCGTCAGGCTGAGGCACCTCTCAAATTCCTCCCTGTCAGCCTCCCCTTCAGTGCCAATGAGAAAGGGCAGAGCTGCAGCCTCAGAAAAGCTGGAGGAGTGCATCAGAACAGCACGCGCAGGCATGAGAGAAAAAGGAAACTGAAGGCAGAGATGAGGCACCTGTAAGCGGACAGGATGGACAGGACCCTCCATCCCTTCAAGGGCTGTTTCCTAGAGACCCTGGGAGTGCTGGCATAGCCGCAGTAACAGTGTGCAGCACGACACAGACTCGTGGCCAACCCCCCTTATCCCTACTATACACATCCCCGTAAACAAATCCCTTAACTCCGCCGTGCCTCAGTGTCCTCCCTTATAAAATGAGGCTAGTCATACTTATTTCACAGTGTTGCTGAGAGGCTTACACGAGACACACTGTGTGGCAACTCCTAACAGGATGCCTACCAGGTACTGTTAAATATTCCTTTCCTTTCCCATTATAAGAAGTAACACTTTTGCAACAATTTCTATATGCCCAGGCACTGCTGAAAGAAAACTTTCCACAACCTGTGAAGCAGATCCTCCAACTCGTCCCATTTTATAGATTAGCAAACTGGATCAGAGAAGTCACGTACCTGTCAGGAGTTCTGGCACTTCAGGGGTGGCACCTAGGGTTGGGACACAGCAGCTCTGACTCCAGAGCCCAAGCGCTCCCCCATTTACATGAAAAACAGAAAGGAAGCCCACTTGTCCCAGGAAAAATGCTTACATGTCATCAGGCATCAATAGTGTTAATTGCTTGTTTACACTAAGTTTCAAGACTATGGTTGTGTTCACTGATGGTGTATGTTGTAGCTCTGGATTCAAAACCAAACAAACCAAAGTAACGATGCTGTGCAGCAGTGGTTCACAAGGTCCGACCCACAGACCAGCCACATCAGCGTCACCTGGGGATGTGTCAGAAATGCAAATTCTCAAGCCCTGGTCCCAGACCTACTGAATCAAAAACTCTGTGGGGGGACCCCACCAGACATCTCTGAGCAAGCTCTCCAGGGGATGCTTATGAAACACTAGAGTCTGAGCACCACTGCTGTAGTAGAACATATGTTTTCCTTTAGCAGTAACTACTAAGTGTGAAGAATGAATGAATGCATGAACAATAACATTGTTATTGTTTTACTTCCAGCTGAGCTTGTTAGGAGATAGGGGTAGTGGACACGTAATGTCCAGTGAGGACAAACAAATTTTCATTCATTCAATATTCATTTGTGAGCACTGACTGGGCAAGGCATCATGCCCGAATTGGCAGCATACAGCTAAAACGACAAATTGCACCAGGTTCCTACTTTTACAATAGAACAATCTAGTGGAAGCAGTTGTGTAACACATAATTACACAATTACTAAGTTGTGCTTGAGGTAAAGAATATGGAAGAGAAAAGGAATAGTCAGGAAAGGATAACGGAGGAGTGGATCTCATCTTGGAGGTCAGGGAAAGCCTCTCCAGGGAGTGACATTTGAGTCAGGACACTGTCTGGTGAAGCAGGTTAGAAGTGGGCAGCCTCGAGGGTGAGTGGGACCAGGTACTCTGGCAGGGACAGCAGCCTGTACCAAGGCCCTGGAGTAGGAAGATGCTCCCTGAGTGGTCTTAGGTACACCTCTCTCCCCCAGACCAGAGCCCTTTGATATAGTTTTTATGTTAATCCATTTGCTCAGGGCTCCCACACTGTGTGACAGGGCAAAGCCAGAACCTGCACCCATGCACAGGGCCCTGTGTGATTCCAGCTTCTCTCAGGGGACTGTTTTTCCACCCGCAGTGCCAGACAGAAGCGTGGCTTCCTTGCTGCACTCCTAAGCCAGCAGGTAGCAGATTCAGAGTTCCCGTTTCACTGATGGGTAAATTGTGCATGAAGCCAAGAGCTCCACACATGCAGCGGCCACCTGGGGCTGTCTAGATGCAGCTCTTGTTCATCACTTTGGCTTTGAACTTCCTCTAGCTTTCTACTAATGTGGTTCTGCTTTCTTTTTTTCCAAGCTTGGTTACATTTCTTTTTTTCTTGTTATATCTTACCCAGAATTTCTCTATAATTAAAGAGAAGTGGTAAGAGTGAATTTGCCACATCAGCTCAGTGCACTGTACTTACTTTTAAAATCCTCCATCACTGCACTGGGTGTCACTACAGTGTACTTCCAGAGGATCATGGACTTTCCATCTGAACCTGAACCGCCCAGGACTGTAATCTCTACCTGGAGCTCTTCTCTACCAAACTGCATGAACTCTCCTGGCTTGCTTGCCAATATTCCCAGCAACTAACACAGCCTGTGGCCTAAAACAGTGCCCAGTGAATATTTTGGAGTGGATAAATTAGTTCATTTTTAAACTTCATACAATCCTACGAGGTAGAGAGAGAATACTGTTCCTCTCTTCAAGGTCAGGGAATGGAGGCTCAGAGCATAAGGTAACTCACCAGAAGTCCATGAGAGAGTAAGCTGCAGATCTTAGAGTCAACATCAGGGCTGTGAGATCCCTAAAGGCCTCTCTCCATCCACCACCCTGCCACTTCCACAGAAAAGGAAACTCCAGAAGGGCTCAGCTTATAGGTGAGGGTGACTGGATGCAGAATGGGCTGCTTCTTTCTGCCTGCAGTCAGGACAGTGTTGTGTGATGGGAGAAGAAGGGTGTGAGCCCTGGGGCACTGGGGAGTAATTGGGGGGTTGACAGAATGAGGTGAAGGCAGACATCCCTATGCTGTCACAATAGAGAGGACATGCTCTCATCCCAGAAATAATAAAGTTTAATCCCTCATAAAGATAGCACCAGCTCTGCCCTGTAATGTAAGGAGCAGCAGGATCTTCTGGATGAAAATCCAGCTCAGACTGGTGAGCACACTTTCAGAGTCAATCCCTAGACTGAACGTTCCACAACTTGCAAAGACGGCCTCGTAGGGACCAAACTGTCACCAAAAAAATCACAAGAGAGAAGGCTGACAATCCTCTGTAACTCTCCATCCATGAGATCCACCCTAATTTTGCGAGATACTCAGAATTCTAAACCCTTAGCAGGTTTGAAATAGTGGTTATCACCTCATCACCGTAAAATGAGCAAAGAAATGCAGAGTACAGACTGTATTTCATGGTGATTCCAACCTTGCTTAAAAAGCAAAATAAAAATATGTGCAACCTGAAGATGACGAAACTAAAAGTACTTAATAAAAATGAAAGCTGCAGGAGAAGGACTCAAAGTGGGCTTTTTCCCCTCGTCATGAATGAAACTGCCTCTTTGGAACAAAACAAAACTGCATTATAAAGGAATAAAATGATGCTTCCTGAGTGCTTGTTATCTGACAATTTTGCCCCATTTTATATAACCCAAGGAAATGCATATTATTAGCCTTGTTTTACAGCAAGGGCAGTAACCTCTGATGGGCTGAACAACCTGGGCAAGTTGTATGTGTAAGTGCAAAGCCACGTTTTAAAAATAAATGTTGACATTATCTAAGGTCAACCCAGGCTGCATGTTACAATCCTATGGGAAACTTAAAAATGCTGCTCTCCAGGCCACACCCCAGACCAATTAAATCTGAATTTCTCAGAAGCATGAGCTTCAAGGTGACAAGCACAGTGTGGGCTTTCAAGACCAGCTCTGTGGTGGGGTTCCTGGCAAGCTCAACCCCAGTCCTCTGAGATGGTCTCAGTGCATCTTCAAGGCCTTCCAGAAACTCCCTTCTGCTTAAACTAGATCAAGTGCCTTCTGCTGCCTATAATCACGAAAAAGTAACTTAACCCCTCTCTGAGCCTTTTTGGGAAGAGTGATTAGCAGTATTAGGAATATCACAGAGGTGTCCAGAGCTTTGAGGCTGAGACTAGACCGCCTATATGCATTCAAACCCCAGCTCTGTCACTGGAACTGTTGCTTTGGACAAGTGACATCAGCTGTCTGAGCCTCAGTTTCCACAAAATACAATGAGGAAAGTGTACTTTGATGTCTTGCAGATCCAAAGGGAGAGTATAAATGGTGCTTTGCACATATAAAGCACTTAAAGTTTAGCTACTACTGTTGTTGAGGCTGGCACTGAAGGCTTTTCCCTCCATAAGACCACCATAAACCCAGGCTCTGGGAATGTTAATCTTCCTCATGCTTCTTAGAAGTCAAGCCATTCCCAGCATCATCCCTTTGCCCTTGTGGGGCTCCTGCCTAGAATGGCCTCCTTTTCCACTCCCACCTATCCAAATATTTCAAAACCTGACTTCTCTCACTTCTTCAAGAAATCCACCCTGCTCTTTCCCTTCTCCTGAATCTACATAGCATCTGGCAATTTCTACTGCACGATTTAGTACTTAATTATGCCTTGCTATAATCATCTCAGTATTCCATCCTAGGTAAGTCCTGTCTCAACAGCCACACTGTAGACTTCTCGAGGGCAGGTCCCTTGTCTCATATATGTCTTGGTCAACCCCTACTGGGCTGGATACTTAGGAGGAAAGAAAAGAAAAATGTGTCATATTGAACTGAGCAATTCAACAGATGCTAAATCAACGTCTCAGGTCACAGGAGCGGGCGGGGGGCGGGGGGCAGGCAGAAGGTCAGTGGGGAAGCCAGGAGTGGGTCTCTATGCAGCCCTGAATTCCACCCAGTGGAATGACTAGGAGACTATTTGGTAATTTACATACAGATGACATTCAACAAAATGCAGGTGCCTGCCTTCTCACCACAGAGGCCAATTAAATGCTTTACATTTTAAAAAGCAGACTCTTTAAGAAATGCCTGTGAGAACAATTAGGAGTACAAAACACAGTAAATGAAACTGGAAGTTATCAAAAGCTATTGAAAGAAGTTGGAGAAACTGGCCAGTGGCCAAATGGGAGGAAACAGAATCCAGTGGATCAGGTGAAGGACTATAAAAGCCAGGAGTCACTGGTCCCAGTCCCTGCAGAGCCTCCCATGGGCCAATTGTAAAATGGAGATAATAATAGTGCTAGTCTCCTATGTTTAGTTGTTAAGACTGAATGTATTAATATGTGTAAAGTAATTAAAGCAGTGCCTAGCACTTAAGTGCTCAATGACTGTGGGTTGCAATGATTATGATGATTATTAATATAGTATTATTATATTGGCTCCAAAATAGCAGAGACCTTTTCTGCCTTGTTTTCTCAGCACTCCAGCACTTCCAGGACAAAGGAGGTAACTCAATAAATGTTTGCTGAGTGATCGCATGAAATGCCAAGCTTAGCTGGTGACAAAATATGATCTGGAGCTGCCTACAGACCTGCTACTCAAGTGCCCTATTAGTGCTCCCTCCTTCCCACAGCAAAGTCTCAGGAGCCCTTTCTTAAGTTTCAACCCCAGTTCGAAAGCCTCAGGGACCCTCTCCTGGCTTATCCACTCAGACTCTCCCAGCCAGGGGTCCATCCGTCCCATGGATGATCTGGTTCCTGAATCTTATCCACTCCCCCCACTTTGAACCTGCACATTCTGAGCCCTCCTCCAGCTCCAAGATGGTACTCCAGAGGCCTGGGTTTAAATTCTGCCATTCAGTGTCTTGCTAACCAATGTCTTTGGGTCATTTATTTCATGTGTCTGACCTTAGCCTTCTCACCTAAAAAGTGAAATAAAGATACCCACTGATGGATATAAATGCCCATAACATGCCCAGCATAGTGTCTGCACACGAAAGAGGTGGCCCAGTGTTAATTCCCAGTATGCCACTTGCACAATATGGTGGAATCACTAGAGCCCCATAAAAACAATTGGATGAGCCATTTGGCCAGCAAGAGCCTGGTGATTGAAATCACAGCATCAAGTCTGTTTCTCCAAAAGAAAGCAAAACTTTGTAATAAAACTGAGTTGTGGTTGGATGCTAGGAAAAGCTGTTTGCTGCAGCCTTAACGGGAAAGATGGAAAGGGCACAGCCTCTGAGGCCAGGGGACAGGTTTATTAGTAGGATTAAAGCCAGGGGGAGCTGCTGGAGAGTCAGGGTGGCTTATCAGCATGAAATAGTGTGTACTCAAAGATAAGATCACCCACAGAGCAGCCAAGAGGCCACTTCAGAAATAAAAAATCGTAATGGGTTACTGGGAGAGCAAATACCAGTAGGCACCCTGAGCATTGGTCCATGATCTTTTCTGTAAGGACAGCCACGTCAGAAGCACCAGGGGAGTTTTAAAAAGTACAGAATCTGGACCTCTCCCTAAAGTTTCTGGTGGGGTCAGTGTAAGTGATCTCTAGCAATCTGTTAACAATTTTTACAAGAATGACAAGTTGATGATGCTAAGGACGCAACCAAGTTTTAGACTGAGTCACATACAATATAAGGATTGTTCTATAATTAGTTCAGTAGCAATCCAGATGCTTGGATTTATCTATTCATTTATTTAACCCATAATCATTGTATGTTTTTGGTAAGACACAAAAATGATGAAAAGATGGTCATGTCCCTCATCAAGCTTAGAGTTGACAAATGTAGACACTGACCAAAGAGCCTGACAATGAATAGATCATTCATTCATGTAAAAATTAAGTCCCTATTCTGTGCTGGGCTCTGTGTTAAGGAAGTGGGCCCTAAAAAATGGGAAGCAACATGTAACTTAAGAGAAAATAGTATTTTAGATCTCAACCTATCCAAGGGAAACATCATTGCTTTCCCTCTCTCTTTCAGAATTATGTCCTATATTTTTTGCTGAGAGGGGAAAGTTATATTTCCTAAAGTTCAGAGAAAAGATTATATTTCTAAGAACACAGTCTGCAGGCTTAGGAGACAGGTTTACACAAATGAAATATTGATAATATGTGCTCAAATGATACTAATGAGGTTAAAAAAAGAGTGAAGAGAGTAAAAATGAAAAATCTTAAGAGTAGCAGTAATAATATCTAACATACTAAGCAGTTACTATGTGCCAGGCATTGATCTCTGTGCTGAATAGACCTAAATAAAAATACACAGCCCTTTCATCTGCTACTGGAGAAAGCAGCAAATTCAGGAGTTCATTGGAGAGATAATTCCACAATGGTGTCAGCGGCCTTAAAGAGTATTCCTGTCATTTGACGCTGTTCTTTCTTTTCAGAAAGTACATCTTTTGGAACTAACACAAAGGTTCCATGCACAAAGATGTGCATCACTGGCTGTTATGGCACAAAACCTGGAAACAAACTGAGTGTCCAACAGTAGGGGTTTCCTTAAATTAGGCATCTGGTGTATCCACATAATGAAAGAATGAGGTGAGTCTCTTTATACTGACATAAAACTCTTGCCAAGATTAACTATTAAGTGAAAAATGCAAGGTGCAGAAGAGTGTGTGGGATCTTTGAAATTTCATGTCCTATGCATGTATCAACTTGGCAAAAATGATTTAAAGTAACATGCCAAACTATTTTATTATAGACTGTAATCCAACAGTCTATGCAAGGACAAGAAAAGTTGGGAAAATTTGGGGAAAATGTTAACTGATTTCGAGTCATAGTAGACCACTGGATTTTTTTCTCCCATTTTCCTATATTTCTAAATTTATATGTGTGACAAAATGAAATACTTTTGTAATAAAAAATTTAAATGAAAGAGGTCACAGGTCCAGGCTAGGGATTTTCTTAAAATGTTACAACACACATAAGAAGGGATTCATGATCAAGAAACAAATACCAAGGATTAATAGCAGGAAATGTCAAGGATATGGTCGGAAAGGCATAAATCCTAGAATAATTTGCCAAAAAACATAAAGGCGAGGGCCTCTCAAAATTGACTTTTGTCTTTTCAACAAATGGTATTAGGAAAACTGGACAGCAATCTTCAAAAGAATAAAACTGGACCACTTCCTTATACCATACAAAAAAATTAAAAATGGATTAAAGACCTAAATGGAGACAGGAAACCATCAAAATCCTAGAGGAGAACACAGGTAGTAACCTCTCTGACATCATCCATAGCAACTTTTTACTAGGTATGTCTCTGAAGGCAAGGGAAACAACAGCAAAAATAAACTACTGAGGCTACATCAAAATAAAAAGCCTCTGCCCAGTGAAGCAAACAGTCAACATAACTAAAAAGGAACCTTCGGAATGGGAGAAGATTTTTGCAAATGACGTATCTGATAAGGGGTTACTATCCCAAATCTACAAAGAACTTATCAAACTCAACACCCAAAAAACAAATGGGCAGAAGACATGCATAGACATTTTTCCAAAGAAGATATCCAGATGGCTAACAGACACATGAAAAGATGCTCAATGTCACTCATCATCAGGGAACTACAAATCAAAACTGCAATGAGATATCACCTCACACCTGTCAGAAGGGGTAAAATTAACAACACAGGAAACAACAGGAATCAGTGAGGACGTGGAAAAAGAGGAAGCCTCTTACACTGTTGGTGGGAATGCAAAATGGTGCAGCCACTCTGGGTAACAGTATGGAGGTTCCTCAGAAAGTTAAAAATAGAACTACCCTATGATCCAGCAATTGCACTAGTAGGTATTTACCCAAAGCTTACAAAAATACTGATTCGAAGGGATACATGCACTCCAATGTTTATAGCACTATTATCAACAATAGCCAAATTATGGAAAGAGCCCAAATGTCCATTGACTGATGAATGGAAAAAGGATGTGATACGTATACACACAATGGAATACTACTACCATAAAAAAGCATGAAATCTTGCTATTTGCAACGACATGGATGGAGCTAGAGGGTATTATGCTAAGCAAAATTAGTCCAAGACAAATGCCATATGATATCACTCATATGAGGAATTTAAGAAAAACAAAACAAATGAACATAAGGGAAAAACAAAAGAGAGGCAAATCATAAACTGATGGTTGCTGGGGGTGTGTGTGGAATGTATGAAACAGGTGATGGGGATTAAGGAGAGCACCTATCATGATAAGCACCAGGTGTTGTATGTAATTGTTAAATCACTAAATTGTACACATAAACTAATATTATACTATATGTTAGGAATTTTATTTAACTGGGATTTTTTTTAAGATTTTATTTATTCATGAAAGACACATACAGAGAGAAAGAGAGAGAGAGAGAGGCAGAGACACAGGCAGAGGGAAAAGCAGGCTCCATGCAGAGAGCCTGATGTGGATCTCGATCCTGGGACTCCAGGATCATGCCCTGGGCCAAAGGCAGGCGCTAAACCGCTGAGCCACCCAGGGATCCCCCTGGAATTTTTTTTTAAGATTTTACTTACTTATCATGAGAGAAACAGAGAGAGAGGCAGAGACATAGGCAGAGGGAGAAGCAGGCTCCCTGTGGGGAGCTGGATGCAGCACTCAATCCCAGGACCCCAGGATCATGACCTAACCCAAAGGCAGATGCTCAACCACTGAACCAACCAGCTGCCCTTAACTGAAATTTAAATAAAAACTTGAAACTCTTAAAAAATTGAGTTTTCAAAACTCATCATTGAGAGGTTGTTTGGGGGCTGTTTCTTTTTAAGTGTGTTGATTAGGACTCTTTTTGTTGTAATTGACAGGAACCCCAACTCCAACTGCATAAAGCAAAAGAAGGGACTTACTTACTGGCTTACAGAATTAAAAAATCCAGAAGAAGGACTGAGTTCTGGAATAGATTGGTTCTGGGGCTCACTAGCATCTTGACTTACTTTCTCTTAACTCAGTTCTCCACTGTGTTGGCTTCAACACCAGGCCCTGGGTAGTAGCCCCCTGGAAACCTAGGCTCACTTCACCTTATTACAAGCAGTTCTAGAAAAAAAAAGAGCTTCTGCCTCTTTCCCCTACCGATGCAAGAACATCTAAGACCCACCAACTGGGTCACATGCCATCCCTGAACCAATCACTGGAGTTACGAGAAAGCAAGGTTCTGACTGCCGGGCCAGAACACATGGCCCACCCTGGAGACCAGGAAGTACTGAACACCATCTGAATCTCTTTCCAGAAGAAAAGCAGGTACCAGAAGAAGAGGAGACTGGAAAGCAAAATAATAGCTGATCCCCAGATAACAGAGAAAAGTACAAATTCATGTAAGACCATCTCTTCGGTAATAAAAAAAAGAATTAAGAGCAAAAGATGAAAAACACACTATTAGGAAGAATGTGAAATCTGACATAAAGAAGCAGCAGTAGGAGTGCATTGCTTTAAATGAGTTCAGAGGCCAGAGGAACAAAGTCTCACAATTTTCACGGTTATGTCCACGGAGCTGCCATCAAAGATCTGGGCTTTGACATCTTTAAGACAATCCAAAAAACTAGGGAGGCCACAAAGGAGACAGGGAAGAGTTGAAAGTGGATAACCAAGGACCAGAGGCAACTGCTGATTTCTGATGAAATTATTGAACAGATCGTAAAACAGCAGATTTAAGCAAGCTTACAGAAGAGTTGATTAAAGAAACTATTGCAAGCTCATTGAGAGTAGGTCTTCCAAATGCACTCTGTGGGATGATCAGGTTGGGACCTCTTGGGAAGATCATGTATGTTAAAAACAGCACATGTAGCTTCCAGAAAAGCATTTGGGAATTGGAAAACAAGTTCAGAGGCTCAATCTTTGGACAATAAAAGAAATATGAGTGTGACTTAGCAGTTGATTGGCTGGCTATCCATACCAACTGTATATCATCGTTGCTGTCCTGAGAATGGTTATTGAGGGTACTGACCATGTGCCAAGAACCAGGATGTATCACAGCACTACTTCATTTAAACCTCTAAGCAATGCAGAAAGTAGATACTTACTAATGCCCCTTTACATTTTAGCTTAAGGCTTAAAAAAAAAAAAAAAAAGACAAACCAGCAAATCATTGAGCAGGCACTCTGACCCAGTTCTGTCTAACTGTAAAATTTTTCCTAATAAACACTATCCTCAGCTGATGTGGTATACAGTGAGTGTTCATAATTGGTAGCTGTTCTCATAAGTTCTTAGCATTATCCCAAACAAAATACTGCCCTCTAAGTGTGAAAAAATGCCCAGTTCACTCCTCTTCTGTGGGACTTAGAAATTTAAAGAAAAGACAGAAGCTTCTTTGGGGTAAGGGGTTAACACCTGAGGTTTTCAGGGACAAAACTCACACAATGGTTTTTGTACCTGTGCCTGATATTATTCTTTCTAGAAAATCTGCTCATTTCTGTTTCTCTTTCTTCTTCCTCATCTTTTGCCACTCCTTTTCTTCAGCTATCTATGCAACTCATGACTTTATTCATCTTATTTAGTGTCTTAATCACCAAAGTAATACATGCTTACCATCCAACTATCAAGGAACAGGTAAATGCAGAATAAATGGTGAATGTCCCCATGCCTTAGCAAACTGCTGGTGATGGTTTGGCACATAACCTTTTACAATATTTACTGTTCACATATAAGCAAACTATGTTTATTTATTTATTTATAGCTTTTTTTTATGATAGTCACACACAGAGAGAGAGAGAAGCAGAGACATAGGCAGAGGGAGAAGCAGGCTCCATGCACCGGGAGCCCGATGTGGGATTTGATCCCGGGTCTCCAGGATCGCGCCCTGGGCCAAAGGCAGGCGCCAAACCGCTGCACCACCCAGGGATCCCGCAAACTATGTTTAATACAATATTATATATTTATATAGAAGCGGTGAGACACACACCAGAATGACCAGCAGCCTCGAACAGTCTTTGAGGCATGCATGTGGTGTTACCGCGGACACCTCTCAGAAACTATGCTCACTGCCTCTTATGTTCATTCCTCTATCAGTCAACAAATGTTTGCATGCCTACTATGTACCAGCTGCCATGCTAGGTACTCAAAATACTACTGTGAGCTAGATAGGCACAGGGCCATTCCTGGAGACAAAATCTGGATGGTGAGTCTAATTCAGTTCCAGAAATGCAATCATCAAGCACCTTCTCTGTGCTAGCCCTTATAGAAACTGTGGGGTATCCAAGTGAAAACAGACACAGCCCCTGCCCTGAAGTGCTCATGAAATATAAGAGACACACCAGAAAATTAGAGATTTTATTTTTGTTTTTTATTATGTTATTATTAACTAAATTAACTGAGCATTTATTATGTGTCAGGCACTACTCTAGCACTTTAGGTGTATTAACTCATTTAATCCTCATGTGGACCCTTTGAAATACCTTTGAAATAGGTACAATGACTATCTCCACTTCACAGATACGGACACTGAGGCTCAGAGAGGACCAGTGACTTGCTTGAGGTCTCACAACTGGTGAGTGGCCAGGTTGTGACTCAAGCCCAGAGCTCTGGGTCTCTAAGACTCTTCTTCTTTTATGGTATTCTGTTCCACGGCATTCTATTTTGCTCCCTCACTAGCAGATCCCTACAAACACTACATGATTCTACTCTGTTCCAATCAATTTGTGCCTGATCTCCAAACTTTAGAGAATAGACTTGCTTGAACTCTACTGATAGCCACAAACAACTAAAATTGTTCACATACAACATAGAATATTCCCAGGGTACCCATCGAGACAGAAATAGGCCTGTTAATATAAGAGTCTTGTGTTCTACATTCAACTTGAAAGGTTAACATTCAGGATCCTCCTGAGCTTTAAGGCCAGGGGCATCAACATAATAAGGTGCCAGCAAGCATGAGGTCTGGACTAGTGACCTGTGAGCTTCTGTTGAGCCCTGAGTTCTTGTGATTTTTTTTTTTTTTTTTTTAGTTCAGCATAGTGAAAGAACTTATGAGGATCTTGGTCAAAAGAAGTCTTGATCATTTAATGAAAAAGGCTAACTAGTCAACCGCTCACTATCAATTTATTTTCAGACCAACCTAAATCATAATTCTATCCATTATCTTACCACCATCACCATCCTTCCCTGCCCTGCACCCAATCACTCTCAGCCAGCTCTAGGATATAAATGTTCTATAGGGTCTCCCTGCCCTATAGGATTCCCTACACTGCGATTAATCAACTGCAGAGGGGTCATTATCTAGTTCTATAAAAAGGTATTTCTATTGACTCAAATGACTGCTAGGTTGTCCCAACTGGACCCCTTCTTTCACCATGCCATTCCTTTCCTAAGCTCCTGTTCTCCATTCAGACCCTTCAATTCATATCAACAATGTTCTACTGAGCTTCTACTAGGAGCTGAGCATCAGGTCAGATTGGAGATAGAAAGATGAGATCCAGGTCCTATAGACTCATGGCACTCGTAGTCAGAAGGAAAGGGTAAACAACTTACACCAAAATAAAAATTGAACTGTGTTTTCCATGCAATGACACAAGAAAAAACAAGATAGAGGAAGGGTTATGTATTCTCTTTGGAGAGGACAGGAGAGGACACAAGGAAGTTTTCACAGATGAAGGTTTTTAAAGGATAAATAGAAGTTTTCCAGGAAGAAGTGGAGGAATTGAAGGCAGGAAATTGTAAAAGAACATGTTTGGTAGGTTGGTGAGTGAGAATAAGAAAAGAGGATGGCATATAATTCAGGAAAGCTATTGGGTGCAACATGGGGGAGCAGAGTGGTGGAAGATGAGCAAGTCAAATTGTGATGGCCCCTCAATCACTTTGCTTGCTTGGTTTTATCATGTGATTTTAGATTTGAAATAATTTCATGCTAACAGGAAAGCTATAAGATTCACATAAAGAACTTTCATATATGCCCTTTCCACCTAGTTCCCCAAAACAGTCAATAGTTTACTACACTAGCTACATCATCTTTTCTGTACACACACATTTTTTTGATTTTTTTTCTGAGCCACTTGAGAGTGAGTTGAGGTCATGATATTCCTTTACTCTGAACACTTCAGTGTGTTATTTCCTAAGACCAAAGTCACTTTCTTGTAACTACTATATAAAGTTAGGAAATTTATTTTGACTTAATACCATCATCAGCTCGACAAACCTTTTTCATACTTCACCAATTTTCCCAGTAATTCCCTTCATTGCAAACAAAAAGAGTTAACCATCCTATTTTAAATTGGAACCCAAAAACTGTCAACATGCCCTGGCCCTGTTTTATTTTTCTTGATAGCACTTACCACCATCTAACATACAACATATTGTTCTTACTTTTAAAATTGTTTCTTGCTTCCTATCACCCCACTAGAATGTAAGTCCTGCAAGGTCAAGATTTTTGTCGACTTTGTTTACACCCCAACACCCAGAACAGTGCCTGGCATGTAGTAGTTGTTCAAAATTCTTTGAATGACTGAATGGCCAAATGTGGAGCTATCTCTTCCTTCCTTTCATTCCTTTTATTTTTTTTAACCCAAAAAACAATGTGATAGTCATGTCAAGAACACTGAGGTTCCCTCCTTTAAAGTTCTCGTTTGGGGTCCTTTTGTCCCCCTGTAGGCATATGGTGCATATTTCCAGGAAGAAGGCTTGAACTATTCTAACCCACAACAATTACGGCTTCTCCTAAAGCTAGCCCAAGTCAACTGAATCCCCTTTGGGCTGTCCGTATAGATGCAAAAGTCCTTGAAGTGCTATGGTATCTATCCCTCTGCAAATAGAGTTGGCATCTTTAAATCTAATTGAAAGATTAAAAGAAAACCCCCAACTAGAAGGTCAATTTATAGATTCAACAGTTAAATCAAGCCATATCCTTAAGCACATGAGACACAAACCTTGTATTAAATCAAAGACTTAATCTAAATTAAGCCACCCTGGCTGGGAACTCAAGCTGGAGATGTGTAATTAACACCAGCCATTCAGCACCAACTGCCCCATCTGACAGTCCACAGCCTGAACAACCTTGCTATAATTTCCAGGGGACTGTGAGGACGCTCACCTTTCAAGCTGCAGAGATGGTGGGCTTGGCTTCATTCTACCTGTCCTCATCTCCTACAACTCACACCCCTACCACATGACACTGCAGGCCCATGGACTTCCTTGTGCTTCTCAAGCATGTCAAGGACATTTCAAGGTCATTTGTACCTGTTCTCCAACTAATGTCTTGTTGGGCTTCGCTCAAATGTCACTTTCTCAGTGAGAATGTCCCTCTCTCTTACTTAATTCTGTAAGCCCCTCCCCTGCTTTATCCTTCCACATGGCACATACTACCTGACATACTGAACATTTTACTTATTCATTTTTTAAAAGATTTTATTTATTTGGGATAGAGAGTGAGAGAGAGAGAGCATGAGGAGGGGGAGTGGCAGAGGGAGAGGGAGAAGCAGACTCCCCACTGAGCAGAAAACCTGATGAGGGGCTTGATCCCAGGACCCTGGGATCATGACCTGAGCCAAAGGCACTTAACATACTGAGTCACCCAGTCTAAGGCTCCCATTTACTTATTCATTTACTCTCTCTTCCCCGCCATAGTATATAAGACCTTTGAAGGCAGGGATTCTGTTTTTTCATTCATTGCTGCCTCCCCAGTCAGTTAGAAGTGTCTGGTACAGATTAGGCACTCAATACTTAATTTTTAAAGTTAATTGGTTATTTGATTAAGTGATTAGTTAATTCAGCTCATGTGCCTGGCCCAGTGTAACTACTGGGCTAATAAACTCTGATAAAGCCTGTGTTGGGTACTTGGGGTATCGAGTCAATTAAGATCCACCCAAAAAACCCAAACCTCAGATGTCTGTAATATACCACCTCAGACACTGTTGCAGGTTGGTGACTTTGGGACAAAGTTCAAATTCTCTGACAGTTCTCATCCCCTGGACTCCCACTTTCACCACTCCAATAGGTCCTCTACCCTCCAGTGACCTACCAGAACTCCTTCCCGCTCCTCAACATCACCAAGTTCTTCTCACATGTAACATTTCTCTTCCTATTCTTCAAGTCTGGCCAGCTACTATTTACCAGATGCATCTTCTGCCCTGGAACTCATCATGCTGTATAGGAACCATCTTCATAACATGTCAGTATAACCAGACTGTGGGTTCTATGAAGCCAGAGCCCTTGCCTTCCTCTCTATTTCAGGATCAAGGACACGCCAGCCTCCTAGGTGAATATTTACTAATTTGTACAAGGCTTATCCTATTTCACAGATGGAGGTTAAGTAGAACATAATGGTAATATATTAGTATAAGTATATAACTATAACAAAATATAGTAAAATATATTACACTCATAAGTGTACTATAATGATAACACAGACCATGCCTTGAAACAGCTCTGAGTTCAAATCCCAATTCTTCCACTTAATACCTGTGTGACCTTAAGAAAGGTTCTTCAGCATTCTGAATTGTTCTCCTCATCTGTGAAATTATGAATATGGTAAATTCATACTCCATTCAACACTGTTCTCAAGGCCGAGGATATGGCAGTAAATAACTGGGTAGTCTGCAGTAATAGCTGAGCCAAGTCCTAAGTGATGAGAAGTTGCTGGCTAGCTTGAGCACGAAAAGACAAATATTGGGGCACAAGAAAAGTCACACACTGAGTCACTAAGGCAGAAATAGCCTTATCGTTTTCAGGGAGAAGAAAAGAAGTCCAGTGGTGCATCTGGCCTTCTGAAAAGCAAGCCTCCCATACTCTCAGGACATACAAAGCTGCTCTCTCTGCCCTGTTTCAGGCTCCTTGCCTAATCCTCTCCTAATCTACCCAGCTTCAGAGTCTGAGGTCCATCTTTGGCTCCCATGAAGGACACTGCAGCTCTGGTCACAGTTTTCTCATTTCTTCTCCATCTCAACTGGAATCTCCCTCTGGTTGGCCACCCTGTGTGTGTCCCACTAACTCAGCCTTCTCAATCCCCGACATCAGCATCCCTCTGGGTGTCATTGTTAACCAGGCTTGCCTGGCTCTCAGCCCGAAAATCTCCAAGGCAAGAACCAATCGGTAATGGGGAAATAAATAAAATGTGGGAGACTACAACTCCAGATCTAGATGTCACTGGGCTCTAGTTAGGTCTGAGAATATAAAAGTGTCTATGCTCCTCTACCCCCACTATCCCTAAATACGAAACTATGGTCTATGCTACTGGATATTTTATCTTTATATCTGCTTTACTCTGACCCTGTTACAACACTGATTCTCAACTGGGAGTAATTTTGCACCTCACTCCACCCCTGACAGGGTAATTTGGCAATGACTAAATCATTTGAGTTGTCACAACTGGCAACTAGTAAGCAGATGCCCGGAGTGATGCTGTGTGGTGCAAAGGACAGGCCCACTGCCATAATAAATTATCCCTGCCCCAAAAGTCAAAAGTGCCAAGGCTGAAAAACTCTGCTTTAAAGTAGCCCAGCACACACACATATAAACATGAAGCATATACAAAGAGATGCTAAAATTTACGTGTATACAGAAAAATGCATATTAAAATATTAATGAGGTATTTCATACTTGGTATGTGACATGATCAAAAAGGTTAAGTACTGGCAGGAATGTGGGGATATGAGAACACTCATGCACAGTTAGTGGGAATGGACACTGGTGTGGCCCAAGCAACATGTTACTATTTAATCATAGTCAGAGTCACAAACCCAATGGACCAGTAGTTTTAGGAGAAATTCTTACAAAGCTCCTTACAACATGTATGAAAATAATCACCATGATGTTGTTTGTGGTTTTAGGAAGTTAAAGGCCACAGAGTGTCCATCACCAGGGAAGGAGACAAGCAAAAGTAGATAAGTGAGCAACACAGAGTATTAGAAGTGACATTTTAGATGTACAAACAGCAGTAGAGGTAGACCTGACAACTACAATGAAAGGCAGGTAGGAGAGAAAAACAACAGCATGAGGTAATTAGGACAATTCTACACTCATGATTTTTTTTTTTTAATGTACACATTCAGGGTGCCTGGGTGGCTCAGTCAGTTAAGCATCTGCCTTCAGTTCAGGTCATGATTCCAGACTCCCTGCTCAGTGGGGAACCTGGTTTTCTCTCTGCCGCTCCCCCTGCCTGTGCTCTTTCTGTCAAATAAATAAAATATTTTTAAATGTACACATTGGGGGAATCCATTGGCACAAGTGCTTTTGGAAAATCATTTGCCAGTATCTACTAAAGTCAAATATAAATACTATGACTCAGCAATTAAACTCCTAGACCTATACTCAAGAGAAATGAATGTTGTGTCTACTAGAAGACATGTACAGGAATGTTCATCTCAGTTTAATTCATATTAACCCCAAACGGGAAAAAGCCAGTTGTTAATAAATAAAATGATGCACATGTATATGATGGAATACTATACAGCAACAAAAAGGAACAAGCCACAACTGAATGCAGCATGAATGAATCTCACGGATACAATGTTCAGCAAAAGAAGCCAAACACAAAAAGTACAGAATGGGATGTAGTGATTCTCTGAATAAAGCTTAAAATCATACAAAACTAATCGATACTGTTAGAAGTCATCCATTTGGGAAGGACAGACTATAAGGATGCATACGGGAGATTACTGCAGTGCCCGAAATATTCTGTATCTTAGTCTAGGTGGCAATTATACAGGGGTCTATACATATGCAAAATATCAAGCTACACACATAAAATTTGTGCTCTTTATGTTAATTATACCTTAACTAAAAATAAAACATGGAGGGGGCACTTTCAAAAGATACAGATTCAACTGACAATACTAAGTACTGGCAAACATGAAGAGCAATTAAGAATGCTCATACATTGCTGATAGGAATGCAAAATGACACAGCCAGTCTGTAAAACAGTGTGGCAGTTTCTTAAAAAGCCAAACATACGCTTATAATATGGCCCAATAATTCCACTCCTGAGTACCCTAAAAAAGGAAAACCTATGTTCATATAAAAACCTACACATAAATGCACAAATGTTTATTAGCAGCTCCAATGATAATCACCAAAAACTGGAGACAATCCAAATGTCCCTCAGTGAGTGAAGGGATAAACAAACTGCACAGCACAGAATACTACTCACCAATAAAAACAAACTACTGATATCGGCAATAATCTGGATGAATTTCAAAGGTGTTATTCTGACTGAAAGAACCAATCTCAAAATGTTATATACTGCATGATCCCATTTATATGACTCTTTTGAAAAGACAAGATTATAGTGAGGGAGACAGACCAGGGGTCACCAGGAGTTACAAGTGGAGAGAGAGTGTGACAAAGGAAAAGCTTGAAGGAATTCTTCAGGGTAATGTATGTGTTCGATATCCTGACCATGGTGAGAAAGGTGACATGAAGCCATGTATATGTTCAAATTCATAGCCCTCTACACCACCCCCTCAAAGAGAGTCAACTGCACTACCTGATAACTTAAAATATAAAATAAATAAGATATTGATTCAGAATCCTATTCCATAATTAATAGACAACTATATTAGAAATAAGACAAGTTCTGGCAATCTAACAAACAGAAGGTATTACATACTTAAAAGTTGCTAAGAGAATAAATCTTAAATGTCACCACAAAAAAAGAAATAGTAATTTATGTGATGTGACAGAGGTGTTAACTAACACTATAGTGGTAACCGTTTTTGCAGTATATGAGTGTAGCAAATCAGTGCATCATATACCTTAAATTGGCACAGTGTTAGATGTTAATTACATCTCAGAAAAGCCAGAAATAGAAATATGTGCGTGTAGACCAGCAACATGTGTGTAGTGTTTCTGCCCAGGGAAGCCTACTTTTACTGGGGGATGGTCACTAAGGCACAACAACCAGACACCACTATTGAAATCCCAGGATCCTAAAAGGGAAGTAGGTATTCAGTGCCCTTGCTGGGCAAAAGAGCCTTGTCAGCATTTGGAACAATCCAAAAGCTGAGTTCCCTGGTGTCAGTCAAGGGTCAAGCCCAGAAGTATGCCCTTCTAAAGATGGCAACTTCTGTCCTGCTATTAACTCCTACTTGCTCTGCAGCCCTGCAAAGACAAGTGTTGAAATGTAATGAGCCTTAATCCAAAAGAAAAAGTAAAATAAAATCAACACTGTATCAGTCAAATAAAACAATGGTTTGACCAAGATACAGCCATGGGCATTGTGCTGCAACTCTGCTTTCAGGGCTGCAACCACAGGGTAAAGAAGCCCTATAAACACTCCTATTTCAGCCCCATGAGGCACAGTATGGCTACCGGTTACAGGAGACCCTTCCCCTTTTCTCATATTAAAGCAGCATTGCCCTCAACAAACCAACCTGAATGTATTTCCCACTAACCTTTGTCTCACTATGTGAGACAAAGAAAAAAAAAAAAAATCTCTCAGCAAATGTTAAAAACAGAAGTATAGGGCAGGCCCAGTGGCTAAGCGGTTTAGCGCCACCTTCAGCCCAGGGTGATATCCTGGAGACCCGGAATGAAGTCCCGCGTTGGGCTCCCTGCATGGAGCCTGCCTCTCTCTGCCTGTGTCTCTGCCTCTCTCTCTCTCTCTCTCTCATGAATAAATAAATAAAATCTTTAAAAAAAAGAAACTTTAAAATAAAATTTTAAAAAACAGAAGTATAGAGGGCAGAGAACACCTCCCAAATATCCCCAAGGATAATCTAAAGACAGAATGATTCTCACCTCCCTGAAATGACCCTCCCTGGCCCACTACCATCCCTGCCACCACAGCTGCAAAGTGATTAAAAGGAAAAATTCTCTGATGTTTTCTGGTTCGGTGTTTTAAAGTTTCAGGAATGAAAAAGGTTTTGTTCCCTAATGATAATTCTCAGTTGCAGCAGGGCCTGGTCTCTGTTTAGCTAAAGAATTGCCTTTATATCCACTACATTCTTATCCCACCTCAAAGACAGATGCTCAGCAAGAACAGGAAGCCTGCAAAAGCCACTTAAAAAATCTGATATTAATTGATCTGCTCTATCAGTTTTGATTATTATTTAAGCCATATTAGTGTGTTAACCAGGCAGGCTCGCTAGATGGAGGGACGGACAGAAGGAGGGAGGGAGAGAGGGAGGAAGGAAAGAAAGAAGGAACAAAGGAACGAAGGATAGTCCAGTAGATGGATGGAGATAAGCAGATGTAGACAATTAGATATAGACAAATAGAGATAAACAAAGACATTCATTCAATATTTGCTGAGTATCTACTAGGTGCTGAGGATATAACAGTAACCAAAACAGGCAAACATCCCCTACCTTCTTGGAGTTTACATTCCAGAAGGAGGAGAGAGAGATCATACATAAATGCAACATATAGAATGACATTTGGTATTAAGTGCTATGGAGAGGAAAAATAAAAGGGAAAGACTTGAGACTGGCTGGGAGGGGTTTCAATTTTAAATAGCAGGGCCAGGCCAGGACTCACTTGGAAAGTGATTTTTGAACAGAGACCTAAAGAAGATTAGGGTATTCAGATTCAATTGTACTTTTTAAGTAGATAGACCTAACTACCTATGGAAAAATAGGCTTCTGTCAAAAGTACCCGGACAATCACAGAAATTGGTTTAACACCAACATGAATATATAGGAGATCATGAAATATAACTGTATAGTTGTCTGAAAGATTTGGATTGAAGAAGTATAATATGGCTAAGGCACAGTTAGAAAAAAACAGTGATCTATCACAAAGAAGGGTTCCCCCTATCCAGGCCCAGGGTAACCAGATCTAAGTACTCCTTATGTCATAATAATGTCATCACACACAAATGACTTCACAGATTAATTCTACCAAACATTTAAAGAGTTAATATCTATTCTTCTCAACCTATTCCAAAAAATAGAAAGGGAAGGAAAACCTCCAAATTCATTCTCTGAGGGCAGCATTATCCTGATTACACTTTTTTTTATCCTGATTACACTTAAAAAAAAAAAAGAACTATAGGTCAATATCTCTAATCAACACAGATGCAAAAATCTTCAACAAAATATTACCAAACTGAACTCAATAATACATTAAAAAAAATCATTTACCACAATTAGGTTGGATTCATTCCTAGGATGCAAGGGTGGTTCCATATTTGCAAAAAAAATCAATGTGATACATCACATCAATAAGTACAAAAACCATATGATCACTTCAATAGATGCAGAAAAATCATGTGACAAAGGACAACATCTATTCATAATAAAAACTCTCAACAAAATAGGTTTAGAGGGAACACACCTCAATATAATAAAGGCCATATATGAAAACCCCACAGCAAACATCATACTCCATAGCTTTCTCCCTACTGAGAGCTTCTCCTCTAAGATCAGGAACAAGACAAGGATGCCCATTCTCAACAGTTTTACTCAACACAGTACTAGAAATCCTTGTCATAGCAATCAGACAAGAAAAAGAAATAAAAGGCAACCAAATTGGTAAGAAAGAAGTAAAACTTTCACTACTTGTAGATGACATGATACTATATAAAGAAAACCCTAATGCTCCACAAAAAAAAGCTATTATAACTGACAACTGATACACGAATTCAATAAAGTTACAGGATACAAAATCTATATACAGAAATCTGTTGCATTTCTATACACTACTAATGAAGTAACAAAAGGAGAGACTAAGAAAACAATCCCATTTACAATTGTACCAAAAGTAAGAAATTACCTAGGAATAAATTTAACCAAGGAGGTAAAAGACCTGTACTCAAAAAAACTATAAAATGTTGGTTAAAGAAATTGAAGACACAAATAAATGGAAAGATATCCTACAGTCATGAACTGGAAGAACTAATATTGTTAAAATGTCCATACTATCCAAAGCAATCTATAGCTTTAACGCAATCCTTATCAAAATACCAACAGCATTTTCCACAGAACTAGAATAAATAATCCTACAATTTGTATGGAACCACAAAAGATCTTGAAAACCCAAAGCAATAGAAAAAAAATGGAAGTAACACAATCCCAGATTTCAAGATACACTACAAAGCTGTGGTAATCAAAGTGGTATGGTAGTGGCACAAGAATAGATACATAGACTAATGGAAAAAGTAGCCCAGAAATAAACCCCAAAATATATGGTCAATTAATTTACAACAAAAGAAGTGAGAATACACAAAGGGAAAAAGATATTTCTCTTCAACAAATGATGTTGGGAAAAATAGACAGCTACATGCAAACTGGACCAGTTTCTTATGCCAGACACAAAAATAAAACTCAAAATGGACTAAAGACCTAAATGTAAGACCTAAAACCATAAAATTCCTAGGAGAAAACATAGGCAGTAACCTCTCTGACATTAGCTGTAGAGATATTTTTCTAGCGATTTCTCTTTTGGCAGGGAAACAAAAGCAAAATTAAATCCTTAGGACTACACGAAAATAAAAGCTTTTGTACAGCAAAGGAAACCATCAACAAAACAGAAAGACAACCTACCAAATAGAGAAGATATGTGCAAATGATATAACCAATAAGGGGTTAATATCCAAAATACATAAAGAATTTTTTAAAAAAACAAGAGTTTAAACAATTCAACACCAAAATAATCACAAATGATCCAATTAAAAATGTGTAGAAGACACAAATAGACTTTTAACCAAAGAAGACATACAGATGGCCAACAGACACATGAAAAGAAGTTCAACATCAGTCATTATCAGGGAAGTGCAAATCAAAGTCACAATGAGGGCAGCCCCCATGGCCCAACGGTTTAGTGCCGCCTTCAGCCCAGGACAAGACCCTGGAGACCCGGGATCGAGTCCCACGTTAGGCTCCATGCATGGAGCCTGCTTCTCCCTCTGCCTATGTCTCTGCCTCTCTCTCTGTGCCTCTCATGAATAAATAAATAAAATCTTAAAAAAAAAACCACAGAGAGATAATACCTCATACCTGTCAGAATGGCTAAAAGTCAAATCACAAGGAACAAGTGTTGGTAAAGATGTGGAAAAAAAGAAATCCTTATGCACTGCTGGTGGGAATATAAGCTGGTATAGCCACTGTGGAAAACAGTAAAGAGTTTCCTCAAAAAGTTAAAAATGGAATTACTAATATGATCCAGTAATTCCTTTTTTTTAAAGATTTATTTATTTATTTATTCAGAGAGAGAGAGAGAGGCAGAGGGAGAAGCAGGCCCCATGCAGGAAGCCCAACGTGGGACTCAATCCTGGGTCTCCAGGATCACACCCCGGGCTGCAGGCAGCACTAAACCGCTGCACCACAGGGGTTGCCCTGATCCAGTAATTCCACTACCGGGTATTTACCCAAAGAAAATAAAAACAGTAATTTAAACACCCCTGTGTTTACTGTAGCATTATTTAAAACAGCTAAATATGGAACCAACCCAAGTGTTCATTAACAGATGAATGAAGAACATACATACAATGGAGCATTGCTCAGCCCTAAAAAACAATGAAATCTTGCTATTTGCAATAACATGGATGGATCTAGAGGGTATAATGCTAAGTGAAATAAGTCAGAGAAAGACAAATACCATATGATTTCACTCTTAGGTGGAATTGAAGAAGAAGAAGAAGAAGAAAGAAGAAGGAAGAAGAAGAAGAAGAAGAAGAAGAAGAAGAAGAAGAAGAAGAAGACAGGAAGGAAGAAAGAAGAAAAAAGACGGAAGAAACTAATACAGACAGAAAGAAAAAAAGAAACCAAACCATAAAAATAAGGATAAAAAATAGCAGCACACTCCACTAAAGAACTCCCTCCCCGCCATACCTAAGCAAAGAAAGAAATAAAGAAGAAAGAAAGAAAAAGAAGAGAGACCAAAAAAAAGACTCTTAAATACAGGGAACAAGCTGACCATTACTGGAGGGGAGGGGGGTGAGGGAAATGGATGAACCAGGTGCTGTGGATTCAGAGCCCATTTATTGTGATGAGCACTGAGTAACCTACAGAATTGCTAAGTCATATTGTACATCCAAAACTAATATAACACTGTATGTTAAATAAAAGGGAATTTTTAAAATTAATTCAGTAACTTTTTAAAATGCTGTCACACAAAAGCTGGGGTTATGTCTAATGTGAGCACAGAGATAGGAAGAAGTGTGGCACCAACCACCGCTGATACAGATACCCTACGGATGTACAGGTGTGTCAAAAGATGGAAGAGAACAGGACAGTTGAAGTTCTATATAAATATGGAAATGTAAGTAACAGGCATGTGAGGATCCCCAGGAATGTTGCAGGTCTGCTGCTTTTTTGGACTAGAAAATGGCAATGGTTAGTCTTGGTGGTACTTATGAGCCAAATCAGAATTATACTGATCCCTCCCATCCCTATATGCACTTGCCTTTATAATGCAACATTGCTCCTCCCGGAAGGGAGGGAGTCTATTCCTCTGCCCTCTTTCATCTGAGCTGGCCACGTGGTTTGCTTTGACCAATAAAATCTCAGAGAAGTGATGTCATAGGGTGCCTGCCTAAGCTTCAATAGGCCTTCTCCCTCTTGAAAGGCTCCCCCTTCTCTGATTGACTTACTTCACTCAGCATAATACCCTCCAGTTCCATCCACGTTGAAGCAAATGGTGGGTATTTGTCGTTGCTAATGGCTGAGGTTCTCATTCATTTGGGGAATATAAATAATAGTGAAAGGGAAT
This sequence comes from Canis lupus familiaris, assembly GCF_011100685.1. Taxonomy (NCBI): domain Eukaryota; kingdom Metazoa; phylum Chordata; class Mammalia; order Carnivora; family Canidae; genus Canis; species Canis lupus. The sequence continues at coordinate 27,792,904 of NC_049227.1, forward strand.
ATAAGGGAAGGGAGAAGAAATGGGTGGGAAATATCAGAAAGGGAGACAGAACATAAAGACTCCTAACTCTGGGAAACGAACTAGGGGTGGTGGAAGGGGAGGAGGGCGGGGGGTGGGGGTGAATGGGTGACGGGCACTGAGGGGGACACTTGACGGGATGAGCACTGGGTGTTATTCTGTATGTTGGTAAATTGAACACCAATAAAAAATTAATTTATTAAAAAAAAAAAAAGAAAGGCTCCCCCTGCAGGGTGAATGCAACTTTCATTTTCCTGCCGGCATCCACACTGCCAGGCCCTCTCCCTTCCATACACTCTCCCTTCCATAGCTCTGAAATGTGAGACAGTGAAAATCCTGAGGAGGAGCACAGCCCTGTCCTCTGGGCTTGTCATGATTGGTGCCTCATCTTTCCTGTGCAGGTGGGGTTGATTAATGGCACAGTTAAAGAGAACCAGATGCTGCTTTCCATTCCCCTTCCTGCAGAGATGCTTAATTACTGGGCTTCACCTGTTGAGTCTCCTTAAGCAATGTGAGTGTGTATTTTTAAGTGGGAAAACAATTCATTAGCAAGCGCCAACATCTTAGAGGAGGGAGAGCCCCCGATTAATCCAAGAGCTGCTTTTATCTGAATACCATAAAGCCAAAAAAAAAAAAAAAAGAAGAAGAAGAAGAGGAAGAAGAGAGAAAAAAAGAAAAGAAAAGAAAAGAAAAGAAAAGAAAAGAAAAGAAAAAAAAAGAAAAGAAAAGAAAGAAAGAAAAAAGAAAAGAAAAGAAAAGAAAAGAAAAGAAAAGAAAAGAAAAGAAAAGAAAAGAAAAGAAAGAGGGATCCCTGGGTGGCACAGCGGTTTGGCGCCTGCCTTTGGCCCAGGGCGCGATCCTGGAGACCCGGGATCGATTCCCACGTCGGGCTCCCGGTGCATGGAGCCTGCTTCTCTCTGCCTGTGTCTCTGCCTCTCTTTCTCTCTCTGTGACTATCATAAATAAATAAAAATTAAAAAAATATTTAAAAAAAAGAAAAGAAAAGAAAAACCATCAGCAGAGGGTGGGGACTTGGGACCCCCCCTTTGAGTCATGAGGTCAGACCACTCCCTTCTCAATCTCCACCCATGCTTGAGCATCCCCCCTCTGCTTCTCCCTTTAGCTTAGTAGCTTTGGAATGACAGCACTGGCCAGACATTCAGGAGCTACCTACAAAGGGCCAAAGCTGGATTTATCATTTTTGCTTTAGCTTTGGCATTATGTTAAATAAATGCAAAGTCTGCAAAAAGCCTAGCCTAGAGTTATTAGTACATATTTTGGCCTAGAATAATATGTCTAAAGGTATTAGAATTCAGGTTCTAAGACAGTGGTTCTCAACCCTCATAGCAGAGGAAATTTAGAATAGGTGCCCAGACTCTGGATTCAGATTTAATTGGTCTGGGGCGTGGACTCTGGCACTGGGATTTTTCAAGATCTCCTGTGACTACTCTAACATGCAGCTGGAATTGCAAACCATTCTGGTTTGCACTGCACTTAGATAGATTACAAAGTACTTTCTAAAGGATGGGTCCTAGGCATTATCACTGAATCACCTATGCCAAGCATGGTGCCTGGCAGAGTCAGTCACTGATACAGGTTATGGGAATAAAAATAATATTCATTGATCATTTTTTTCAGTTATTTTGTGTGATACATATATCCATCCATATGTCTGAAAATGCCGTGTGTGTGTGTGTGTGAGAGAGAGAGAGCATGCATGCATTTTTATTTCCTTATTTTTTGCTTACCTGCTTGTCCCTCTCATTTCCATCCTTATCCCAAAACCTGTCCTGCCTGCAAACCCTCTATCAAAAGCTCAGTCAGTGACTTTCCATATATTCCCCATCCTCATTTAATTCGAGGCAGACATATGGACATATATGAGCATGGGTGGTCACTGTGTGTTTTGTAGAAATGGGATCATATCATACATATCAATTCCTTCCAGAAAGCTCCCCAAGTCACCTGATAGAGCCCTACTGCGCTCTCCTCCATTGGCACAAACTAGTCCATGAGAATATGCACCATAATTTACTCAGCCATCACCCTATGAAAGGTATTCACTTTGCTTCCCATTTCTCCCCCATCAGAAACCATGCAGCAACAAACAAAAGGTTGTCTGATGCTGGCAACCAACCCATAAAGTACAAATGTCCACATGGATCTCTCCTCCCATCCCCACACACAAAGCCAAATGTCCACTGTGCCTGCTTTGACACCCTAAACTTCATCTCTGGCCAAGGAAGATTATAATGAATTATATGAGATCATGCATACAAAAAACACTTTACAGTCTACAGAATGCTTTGTGTCAAAGTTGGGCATTCACATGGCATGGCCAGATTCTCTGTGGCCAGCCCCATTCACAACCCAGCTCTGGCAGAAAGCTGTTCAATAGCATCATTAACAGCCCATTGATCCAATTACATTTCTTTCTGTTCCACTTCAGAATTACAATCTTTTGTTCCCCGCCCAAGAGCCCAGATAGATTCCTGATGATCAGTGGAAGAGGTAGCTGCCATCAGGACTCGCTTGAAGGACCCAACTGCTCATCTAATTGTGGCAAGGGAGGAATTAATCTGGTTGACACCTCAGGCCTCTCTCCTCCATGGAAACTTGCTATGTACTCCAGCCCCTTAGTCTTTCAGGTTAGATATAGGGATGCAGTCAAGCTTAGTCAGTCCAGGGGTATTGTTGGGCTGCCCTCATCTGGCATGTAGTAGGCCCTCAATAAATGTTTAATTGGAAAATGCCCGAGGGATCATATACTGGGGCTCAAAGCAGAGCAGGTTGGCAGAATAAAGGAGATTTGTCCAAACCATCTCTTTGCAGGTGGGCCAGTGGGAGCTGGAATCTGTGTCCAGAGGTAATGCGTAAAATGAAAATACACTCCAGAATAAGACAAAGTCAAGACCTTGAGTGACAGCTGAGGGCAAAGTAGAGGGAACTAAACACACATTCTCAGGGACGCCTGGGTGGCTCAGGGGTTGAGCGTCTGCCTTCAGCTCAGGGCGTGATCCTGGGATCCGGGATCAGGTTCTGCATTGGGCTCCCTGTGGGGAGCCTGCTTCTCCCTCTGCCTGAGTCTCTGCCTCTCTCTGTATCTCTCATAAATAAATAAACAAAATCTTTAAAAATAAATAAATAAACACACATTCTAAGTCCAGTGGGCAAGACAATGATTGAGAGAAATGAGTAACTGGACCAGAATAGGAAGCATTCACTCACTTGACAACTACATATTGAGTACCTAGTGTATGCCAGGCACTATGCTAAGTACTGTTGATAGGGTGGGATAGCCATGGTTCCAGCCCTCAACTGCTCATGGTCTTGTGAAGGAGACCAAAACATAAACGCACCATCTTAACACAGACATGACAAGGCAGGACAGAGCTAACGCCTATGACAGAAGTAGGCCCAGGGAAATTCGAGAGTACATGAGGAGTCCAAACCGGGGAAGTATGGAGGATATTCTGGAGGGGGGGATGGAGGAATTCATAAAGCTGACAGAGAGGGGAAGACGGATTGGCAGGTGAGAAATTTACACCATTTAAGGCTGTGGCCTCCTCTGCCACTGCATTCACCACAACTTTTGACTCCTACATCTGGACTCCTCTTCAATGAGAGCCTATGCCCGTAAGCATATCTCTGGGTGCCACGGAGCCTGTGCTTTCCAACCCCTATGCCTTTGTCCACGCTGTTCCCTCTGCCTGGATAGCACCAGCCCATCCTCCCTCTTCAATCTACACAACCATCATCTCTACCTCCCAGCAAGGCACAGCCCAGAGGTTACGTCCCCTGTGAAGCTGTTCCAAATTCCTCTACCAGGAATTAATCTCTGCCTCTCTCCCTGAATTCTAATAACACTTTGCTTGTTCCTCTCTTTATAGTACATAGGCACTCTTGACATTGTATTATAATTATTTGTGTATTTGTCTTCTCTACTAAACTCTGAACTCCACTGGGGCAGAAAACCTTGTCTTAACCACCTTGGCATTCCCCACAGTGCTTTATCCAAGGCAAGAGCTTAATGCATGTTGAATGATGATGATGTTTACCAGATTCCAGGTAAATGGGAGGAAGTTAACAGCACAGCTAGAATCAGGGGACAGGTGTTACAGGCAAGCTCAACTTTCTAACTAAAATTGGCTGCTGACTGAAGTAGTGCATTTCCCATGATTGGATGCAAAGATTCTTTAAAAATAGCTCGATCAGGTGACTTCCAAGCTTATCTAACCTTTACCAATTTACTCTGATGGAGAATGGTTGATGAACAAAAAGGAGAAAATCCCACAAACAGGTGAGTTAGGAATAGGTTGTTGTCAATGTTATAACACCTGGGCTGGGTGATACATGCAAGGGCATTTATTAGATTATTAAATATTTAGGCAATTAAAGAGAATAATTCCTAGGTAAGTTCTGACAGTATGTCAAGAACAGGGTTCTAATCAACCTAATTCTGAACATGTGAGATCCATTTAAAGTGTTTGATGTAGACCATAGCTATCCCCAGATCTGTTTGTTGGGTCAATCAGGTCAAGTGGTGAGGACTTTCTAGAGCACCAATCTCACGATATCATCTGCTACTTAAATCTTCTATGACTCCGTAGTGCCCCAGGACATGCTCCTCAGTACTCAGCATGATGTTTAAGGCCCTAAATGATGTAGCTCATGCCAGCCTCCCCTTGAAGCCTTCCCCTGACACACTCAGACCAGGGGTCCCAATCTCAATGGTATACAGGGACACAGCAGAGGGTCCTGGACCCAGAGAAAACAGCAAGTGTATGCCCCAATTTGAAAACAGAGCAATTCTACAGGCCCAGCCCCTTTTTCCAGCAGGAATACAGACTCAGCACTGCAAGTGCTTCCAAGTTTTCATATGAATCAGGAAATTCAGATTTTTTTATAGGATCTGCCATTTTTTTTGTACTGGCTCAAAAATTTTAAATGCTATGCAGGCCAGACAAACCCCTTCTGTGGTCTATGGATCCCTACCCTATGCTTACTTAGAATCTATTTTTGTAATCAACTTAGTGTTCCTGTACAGTACTGTGCTCACTCACTTCCATAATTCCCTCTCTGATTCTCCTCTGCCTACGTCACCCCTCCCATCTCCTTTTCCCGGATTCATTCCTGCTCAGCCTTTAAGATTCACTTCTGCAGCAGTTACTCCTGCAGAATTATCCATTCCTTTATACTGTCTATATTTTCACAATTTCTTACGATGAACATGAGTAGCAGACACTGTCACTGCTTTGCCACCCTGAAGATCCTTCTGACACTGATATGCATACCAGTCCCCATGTGCCATCACTCTCAACTGCCTTGGGCTACTGAAACTCACTTTCTCTTTGTGCTTGGAGAGCCACAAGTTCCTAGGAATGTATGTCCCACAAAAGCAGCCCTTATCCAATGAATGGCAGGTGCAGAGGTAGAAATACTCCACCTCCCTTGTCCCTTGATAAGAATAAATCTAAAATGTACTGTCTGCAGATCTCCTCTATAGATTGAGTTCTCCTCTGCAGGATTTTGCTTGTTATCACACACTTGCTTCTGTTTTTCCTGGAAATGCTTCCTCACAGATCAGTTTAAAATGAGTTCTCATTCCAGGATCCACTTCTGGAATCTGCAATAAACACTTCTGACATGCCACCAATGACCTCCACCTCTTTGTGTTCAAGACATTGTGTAATTTCTTCCCTTGAGTATGACTTGCTTCTAAGTCTAAAAGTGAAAAGTGTGGCTTCCATGATTCAGTTAGAAACAATTATGACTTCTATCTTGCTAGCACACTTTATTATCTTCCCACCTTGCATGCTTTCATAATGCAAGCTGCTGTGTGGGAGAAACCCATGTGACAAGGAACTGGGGGTGGCCTTTGGCCAACAGCCAGCAAAGAACTCAATGCTGCCAACAAACACTGAGCTGGGAAATGGATACTTCCCCAGTTGAGTCTTTGGATGAGACCAGAAACAGACCTTGGGCCAACACCTGATTGCAGCCTTCTGCAAAAGTATGAAGCAGAGGACCCAACTAAGCCACAGCCAGACTCCTGACCCACAAAAACCATGAGATAATAAGGGTAAATTGTTTTAAGCTTCTGAGTTTTGGGGTGATTTGTTATAAAGGGATAACTAATACAGGATCTCAATTTAAGAAAGCATGTAATACTTTTATAATTAGAAAATATTTTATCCCAGTTGTCTTCTCTAGAAAGCCATTTCTGAACCTCCAGAGCTCTGGGTCCCCTCTGTCATGGTCCTCATCATGCTGAATTTAATCATTGATGTCCCTTGCCTCTATTCATTTGTCCCCCCACCATCACCTTGAAGACAGACCTTTGGGAGAGGAGAAGCCTGATATATTTCTTTATCTTACCACCTAAGCAAAGTATCTGGCATATAGTAGATGCTTAATGAATGTTTATTAAAGTGATTAATTTCATTGTTAATTATGTCCAGCATGGTTTTGGCCAAATGTCTCCCCATACTCTGTCATTCTCCAGATGCCAAAGGAAGGGTACAGCAGGCCGTTGGTATCCGGCAAGATCTCCACTCTATGCTTCCCCTGCATTACTACCTAAGCAGCTTCTCCTTTTCAATCACCAGGGTGCATATCAATTTTACATTGACACTTCCTCCCATCTGTTCGATTCATCTGTTGGACGGTCACTCGCTGCCACTTCAGAGCAACAGGGAGTTCACTCTTCCTTTCATACCCCTCTGGGAAGCCCAGGGAAATTATCTCTGATTGATGTGATTTCTTCTTTTGGTCCCAATGACAAAATTATAGAAAAATCCAGTCATATTTTGCACCACACTTGGAAGAAATCTGTTCAGCTTTTGTCTGCCAACCATGACAAAAACTTGATTAACCAGGACTCAGCACACAGTGGTTTTGTTTGGGGGGATTTTTTTTCTGGTTAGCTAAGGGATAAAACTGAAAATGCCATTTATTTCCTCCCTTATTCCTTGGAAAAAGAATCAATAGGTTAGCCCACATTGCTGCCCACTGTAAATAAATTCCCCCAAAGAAATTGAGTCTGAGAGAGATGAGCATCTTGCAGGCCAGAGGACTAAAGATGCTGTTAGAAATTAGCTTTGAATCAGCAGAGATCTTTGTGGAGTGTGGGGTTTTTATTTTTAAAAAGTATTTGCTAACACTCATATTCCTTGTCTTTGCCTCTTCTAAGAGCAAAGGATGGAGTGTTTGTCCTGTTATTGTTATTGTCCTGTTATATGTTCCTGATTCTTGAAGTCCAGCTCGTATAAGTTATACTGTATTTTAGTTAATATGGTGGAGACTCATTTATAGATCCCTAAATCCAAACTGATTAATATCTCATATTCTGCACTCAGTAGGGACTCACAGTCTCCTAAGCATCTCGGATCCTCCCTCCAAGACACATGAAGTTCCTTTTCCATTCCTTCCCATGGTCTAGGGCATGGTGAACAGAGGTGACTTTTTTGTCACTAACCTAATAGATCCTCTCAGCTCTGGGAGAGGAAGAAGTCAGATGGTAACTTGATACCTTGACCAAAATCCAACTTACTTTAAGGGAAATGGGGTGTTAAGAGAGGAAACAGATGACTGAGTGCTGACTCTGGGCCAGGCACCAGGTTAGAGAATGAGGTTTACTCCTGACCGCAGCTTGCGAGATCTTACTTGATCTGGCCCCCTGATGACTTCTCTGCCCATGCTCCTGTAACACTTAACATGCTACATCCACACTGGCCCTCTCTATATTCTTCCTACCTCAAGTTGTTTGTGCTTGCTGTTTCCTCTCTGGCAATGCTCTTGTCCAGATATTTTCATGTCTCACTCCTTGTTATCCCTCACTGCTCAATTCAGTGTCCTCTCAGAAAGGTCCTCTCTAGTCAGGTTGCCCACCTTCCATGCCCATTCTCCACCAGGTTCCTTTACCATATTTTCTTCAGAGTCCACTGCCACTTTTAATTAATTTAATTCTTGTCTGCCTCCCTGTGAGAATATAAACTTCATGAAAACAAGGAAGTTTCCTGTCTGACTCTCGTGAGACCAACATGCCAACACACACCTGCCATGACATTTGTGGAGTGAGTGAATAAATAACTTCCTCTTGAATCCTCCCCCAAGATAAGTATTTTCATTATCCCCACCTACAGATGAGGAAGCTGAGGCTTGGAGCAGGTCAGAAAACTCCATACATTTATACAGCCAGGAGGTAACAGCCTGACTTTTGACCACAGAACTACCTAATGCCAAGAGCCTGAAATTTTCCATCACTATTAGGTACTGTGTGGGAAGACAGGAGATTATGCTTTAATCAATTGTTTTCCAACTTCTGTTCATGAAAAATGTCTGCACAGCTGTGACAAGGAAAGAAAAAGTCTTTTATCAGCCCACAATCATGAGTATGTCATACCTGGGACCTGTCTTCCAAATCAAACATTGCTAATTTGTCAAATAACTGGATAGAATGGAAATCTCAAGAAACTAAAAAAAAAAAAGAAAGAAAGAAACTGTTGTGTCTGTACTTCTCTGATGCATGCCTTCTCTCTAGGATCCTCTCAATAAGCAAATGAAGTCAAAGCAGAGTAGGTGATACAGGCAAGTGATGTTTGCAGCAGGTGGACTTGCCGAACTCCGTTTTTTTATGCGGCTGTCTGCACTCACCCCAAACCTTTTCACTAATGTGACCACCCACCCAGCATGGAAGCAGGTGGTGCAAAATCATGGGAACCAGATCCCGCAGCCCCATTGGTAGTTATTATTTTTCTGGGACCTTCTCCTTTTATGAATATCATTTGGGGTAATATTCACCCAAGAGTCTCACTATTTGCTTTGCTTCTTGTCTTCAGCTCAAAGCTCAAGAGCCTCACAAGAAAGGAATGGATTTTACTTTCTGGATCTTGAAACTTGGGGCTTCCTAAAGATAGGGTCTGTGTGCCATGCCCCCATCTTCCAGTCATTTCTGAGCAGGACTGATTTTAGAGAACTGCTCCCACCTGGCTTTGGAGCCCCAAACAACACACTCAGCTCTGGATATTCCCTACTCAAGTTCCACTGATAAGAAAATAATCAGTTACCTCAACCATATTGACTATCCTGAAACTTCCAAACTCGAGTAAGGAACTTTCTCCTGAGAAGAAAATGGGGAGCTGCTTGCAGCTATAGGACCAGAGTGAGACATTCTAGTCCAAAGGCAGAACTTGCACTATCTTCTCATTCCCATTTTTTCTTACTTTAAGTCTTTTTTGTTAAGAGACTCATAATGTTCTCTCTCTACATGACACATTCCCTCTTTAAACATTAACTAATTAATTGACTGAAATGGTATCTTGGGAGCATTTATCATCTATCCCATTAGCCAAAGAGCCAGGCGACTGTCTATAAAAGCCGTTGAACACTCAGTGGAGGCTTTGTCTTTCCACTTCCCTTCCCAAGAACATTTGTGTGTGTGTGTCTGTGTGTATGTGTGTGTGTGTGTGTGTCTTGAATGTGTAATGGAAAAAAATAAAAAGAAAGAATTTTGCTTCTACCAACCGCTGTAAAAATCTACCTCTGGGAAACATGGAATTTCAATTGTGAAATAATCAGTCTTGGAAGTTGTCCTGTCCTCCAGGAAAAGAAAAAATAAGTAGTTTAACAGCGATTGCCCTTCAAAACAATTACTAATTATAATGTCTATAAAGAAAAATACCCTCGATACCATTACTCCTAATAAAGCCAGGCGAATCTATAGAAAGGAATTAGCCGGCATGTCTAGAATCTGACGGGAGAGCTCTTGGGGGTCCGTTAGAAAGGGGGGTTGTGCTCCAACAGGCTTATAAACCTGAATCCAAAGCTTTAGGAAGCTTACCCCCTGGGGCAAGCCCCTGTCAGCAAATTGGGAAGATTAGCACATGCCTAGAGGAAATCAGGCCAGGATAATTGAGAAAGGAGAACCCAAGTTTCTTCTGGACCATCCTTGCAGCCCCTCCATTCACTTCTCCCCTGCCCCCCTCACCCTCCTCCTCAGGCAGCAGCCAAAGACTCTGGGATTCCATTTAGGAGGCATGCCCCAGGGCTCGGCATCACCTTCTCCCTTTGGCCCCCTGAAAGGCTCAAAAATGACTGGGATGGGTTATATCATGGCCCTAAGGCCTTGGAATGGCCTGCCAGATCCCACCTGTCCAGAACAAAATGTGGTATGGGAGAAGGATATGGAAGGAGAGAAAGAGAAAGAGATAAAAGAGATAAAAGAATGGGGAGCAGCATGGAAGATGGGCAAAAGGAAACAGCTGGTCTGCTTTCAAGTTCTCCACCTCTCACCTGTTGTGGAAACCAGGTAAATTCACGTGAACTCTGATTCTCGGACCTCATGTCCTTATCTGTAAAAGGAGGGTTCGGAGCAAGGTGTGGGGAACCAGTTTTCAGGTAGTGATCAGTTGCACACAACAGAAACCCCTCCAGCTCCTTGAAGCAGAAAGCAGGAATTTATTACCAGGGGTAAGGCGACTTAGAAAACGAATGGAAGCACTCGAAGAGTTGGACCTTTTAAGAACAAACAGCTCCTCCCCAAATATCCCTACCTTACGATGACAGGGGGAATCTACAAGCGCTGCTACTAGAGCAAAAGCCTGCAGAACACCCTGCCTCTGGAGTGACCCCACCAGCAAGATAGGCTACATCTTGGATGGGGAGGGGCTACCCCCCTCTGCTCTAACACAGTCCACATTCAAGATTCATGGAAGTGCATTAAGTTGCAGAACCTGAGTCATAGCCAGGACCCTAGACGCAGGAGTCCAGGAAATGTGCTTTTTGGCTCCCCAGCCTCTGCAGTAGAGGTGGCATTGAGGTTGAAGGAGACTGTCTACAAGGATTATCAAGAGAATCTAATGAGATGGTACTTATAAAGGGCTTCACAAATGCCTGGCCATTAGTGGCTTGTCAATAAACATTAGTTTCCCTTGACTTTCCCCAAATTTTGCTACAGATTGACCCTGTGAATCTTCCCAAAATAACAGAAAAGAAAAACCACAGAGAAGAGAATGGATCTTCCTAACTCATGTATGAGTGACATGGGCATCTTTAATCTAATGACCTTATCAAACATCACAGTTATCCCCACGTAAGGTTTTCTCCTGCCTCCACAGAAAGCTGGGATAATTTTATTTTATTAAGATTTTATTTATTTATTCATGAGAGACAGAGAGAGAGCAGAGACACAGGCAGAGGGAGAAGCAGGCTCCACACAGGGAGCCTGACGTGGGACTCAATCCCAGGTCCCCAGGATCAGGCCCTGGGTGGAAGGTGGCACTAAACTGCTAAGCCACCCAGGCTGCCCAGCTGGGATCATTTTAAACAAGAACTTAAGGTTTTACACTTTGTAAACAGCATTTCCAAAGGATCTTCCCTCTGGATAATTACATTTACTTGATCAATTTAACCGATATTGGGCACCTACCAGATGCCAGTCACAGAGAATTCCTTCCTTTCAAAGAATCAACAATCTAGGCAGAATAATTGTGTGCAACATACAAAATTATAAATTCTGATAAAAGCTAAGTGAAAAGAACAGGATGCCAGGAGCCAGGAAAAAATAGGGTGAAACCAGTACTGCTCAAGGAGTAAAGAAGGACCTTGCTTCGAAGATAATGACAAAATTATTAGCTTGTCTGAAGGACAGCTTGTCTGAAGGACAAAAAGGTCAACCAAGTCAAGATGGGAGAGATGCTCATTTCTGGTAGAGGAAACAGCAGGTGCAAAGGCCGTGTGTTTGAGAAACCAGAAGAATACAAGCATGGTTCGAGTATTCTGAGTGAAGAGAGAATGACGGTGTGCTGAGAATTACTGTGGCTGTATACCCCAGACAATTATCTGGGGGTGACATTTCCCCGGAGGTTAGAATCCAGACATGTTAGACAATTAACATTTCACAAATACAACATTGGAAGCAATGTTTGTCTGCCTTACTGTATCTTAGTTATCTCCTTGGTAAAAGAGAAAAAGATTAATCCTTTGCTTGGTGGTTGTGTTAAACAGGCTACCCAGAATAATGCTAGTGGAGAAGCTGCGCACATTTTGAGCACCAGCTCAACACTGTCGTCATCATCCTCAGTGTCTCACCACACTACTCCAGAAAGGTCCATGAGTTCTGCCCCCTTGGCATCCCTTTCTCACCACATCCCCTTCTCTAGCCTACACATGGCAGAGGCACCCATGTGGCACCCCTTACCTGGCATCAGTTGACTGGACCGGAGCAGATGCTGACCACCTCCCGGGGCCTATCCGATTCTGACATTTAGAAATTTGCAATGGAGACAGAGGCTGAATTGGTCAGAGTGTGTTAGAAGCTGGAATAGTAAGGTCATGAAGAGGAAGAGCCAGAGCTATGGGCAAGTGGAAAATGATCAAGAACAAAATGTGAGAGATCTTGATGTCAGATGCCAATCTGCAGTGAGGAGGATGGAGCAGATGTGCAGAGATAAGCTCCAGAGAGCAAGATGGAGACAATGGTTGGTTAACAACATTCCAAGTCACATGAGGTAGAGCCACAGCATTGGAATCCTGAGAACCTTCGGTGTCCTGACAATAAAACTTCCTATTCACTGTACTTTCTTTTAATGAGTTTCTGTTCCTTGAAATTAAATATCACTGCCTGAGGGACGCACTGGGGTGGAGAGCCGAGGCCACCCTTCCTAAAATAAGAGCTGAAATGCAACCCCATCTTGCAAACCACGACCATGTGCCCCACCACCATCTCAAGGCTTTGTTCAGGCTGTTCTTTCTGCACAGAAAACTCTTCCACCTACTTTCTGTGAAACTAACTCTTACCCACCTTCTGGACTGCCCTCTTTGAGTATCACTTCCACAGACTCCCACTCTAAGGTGGACCTTACTGGGGTTTCCATAGTTCTTAGAACTTCTACTTTGCAGCATGCAATTCATTTTCAGCTGCTTGTCCAGCAATGGCCACCACCCCAGCAATGTTCCATCCTACGTGTACTGTTTCCTGCTGTGTCTTCAGGGCTTGACACATAGTGCTGGGCATATAGTAGCTGCTAAATAAACATCTGCTTCAGGAATGATCAATAGTATGAAAAGACCAAATTGACTTTTTAGCTATCACTCTTTATGGGAAAAAAAAAGTTTTATCTTAAACTGTGCAAGATGTTGGGAATACAAACGTAAATTGGACAGAACTCCTGTGTTTAGGACTTCACAGACTAGGGGAACAGGCGGATATGTACACTGAAAAGCTTATTATAATGTAACATTGGTATGAAAAGAGATAGAAAGACGATCATAGGAGTATTAAAAATAACTTTGGATGATAGAAGAGGAAAGAGATGGAGGAGAGGAGTCCGAGTATCTCCTATGCCACCACTCCTCTGAATTTCCTCAGAGAATCAATGTAACAGACATCCATAGTTTGGCTGCTCAGCATCTATTCTCTCCTCTTCCAGAAATAGCACCCCATTTTTCCTTTTGGAGAAACACCTGCCACCCTCTTAATTCAAGTGATTTAGATTGGGACCAATCTAACACCCCACCCCCAGAGTCAGAGGCAGGTGTGCGGCTGGGTCTGATCTGTGAACATACTCTAACCCCACAGTGAGTGTTCGGGAATGATGGGACAAAGCCCAGTCAAATGAGAGTCAATCTCAGAATTCTTGGGGGGAAAACCGATAAAAAAGACAAGCTCTTTTTTCACAAGAATTCCTGAACTGGTAGCAGCTTTGAGTCACTGCTGAATCCTGCCTTGGGACTATGGGGGGAAAATCTTCCCAAGAATGAGCTCACAGGGAAAGTAGCAGGCCAGAGAGAAGACGCTTCTGATGACTGTTTGCACATCTGGGTCCAGCTAGCTCTATCCTGGATTTTTAAGTTATGGGTCAACAAATACCACTTTTTTTTTCTTAAACCAGGATTTCTCAACCTCAACACCATCAACATTTTTTTGCCTGAGTGAGGGCTGTTCTGTGCATTGTAGGATAGTTAGCAGCATCACCAGCTTCTACCCACTAGATGTCAATCAATAGCCATCCTCACCCCTCAACCATGACAAAAAAAAAAAAAAAGATCTTCAGTCATTGCCAAATATACCCTGAGGGGCAAAATTTCTTCCAGTTGAGGACTATTAGTTTAAACCAGCTCAAATCAGGTTTCTACTGCTTGTAACCAAAAAGAGTCAAGACTGCAAATGAACCCTCAAATTTCCAAGAATAATTTTCACTCCTACATTTCGTTATTTTCCAGGATACCTGAAAACATCTTTCTATGGCCTTTGCTCTCCAAAGCCAGTTAGTCTATTTCGCATTTTTAAATATTGGCATGAATGAAAGTTAGTCAATCAGATCAAGAACAACTTAGATCTCAGTTCCAGCGGCGCTTTTGTAAGTGGCAGATTCGAGTACATCGATTACACCCTTTACTCCCCTTTAAAAATTTAAACATCTTCCCTCATTTACTTTCTTTATTTTAGAATTTTCAACAGTCAATTTTCTGTTCTCCACAGACCTTGCCTTCGATGGGAAACTAATCAATAAGAAATTATATTTTTGCCAGGCTATTTTAAAGTAATGTAACCAACATATATTTCTCTCTCATTCGTGGCTTTATTGATTGTGAAATAAAAACAGAAAGCCAGTGGAGACTCCAGCCTGCATCCCTGAGATTCCCACTTCATTATGCTCCACCGCAGTGAGTGAGCTTCATCTAGAGGAGCCCTTTCTCCTGATGTCCTTACTCTATGTGAGGCTTGCATCTGATCATCAGCCTCACACTGTAAACTGAAGCTTAGCTAGAAATGAGTTAGTCTTTCAGAATGAGGGGTGGCAGAGTGGTAATTAACAGTAAAACTCAGAAAGACAAGTTGCACCTACTAATTCTTTCCAAAATTCTATATATTTTTTGCAAGTTATTACTCTTATCATGATGGTGCTAACCCACCTTCTGGATCCTAAATTGGAATATCCCTTACAAGAAAATGTCACATTGTACTGAATAATAAAATCAAATGAAAGTGAATTTTCAAGACTAATGCAGCTACCATCATTTCAACCGTCTTTTAGAATACCAGGCAAGAGAACTTTTAAGACACAGGTACACACGTAGACATGTGGATCCATTTCATAGATGTATTTGTGTGCCTGAAGACAAAATAAATACCAATGAAGAAGGGAAAGAAAATGGACAGTGAGTGCCTCTGACTAAGTGCACATAGTAGGTGTTTGGTGCGGGGTGATCTGACCCAGTTTCTCAGGGTGGGAAGGGGAGGGACTCTACTGCTGACACCATCAATAATATGAATTGTAAAGTTACACATGGATCCTTTATTAAAAGGAGATAAATCCATCCATTTGGAATAGTTACTTGAGAGTATGTCAAGTCATTAAACAAAGGCACATGCACAGGTCAGCTGGACATCAGGAGCATGCTAATCAAACACCACAGAGCGTTATGTTCCTGCAGCCATGTGACTAATCTGGGCCCAGGACTCATGTCAAGTTTGACCAAAGGAAGCAGGCAGTAAACAAGGCCTTGCTTGGATGTCTGGATGTCACAGAACTCCATTCCTGGTTGCCCTGCCTATGTACCACCTTCCATGCTAATAATATTATAGCAAAAAACAGGCACATGCAAATGAAGAAAGAAGTAACAAGATGAGACAACATGATCTAGCTAATTCCATCTTGAGGGCAAATATGGGAGAGTGGTTGGAAAACGTCTGTGCATTGACTGTATCAACAAAATGATTGAGCTTCTGCTCTAAGCCCCAGAACTGCCCTAGGCTCTTGGGATGCAAACCAAAGATGCCTGCACTTATAGGGCATACTTTCTAGCAGACAAAGGGTGAAATCTCAAGGGATGGTCAAAGGCTGTGGTTAAAAGGAACAATATTTAGCCTCAACACTTCCTAGGTCCTCTAAGCCTGTAACAAGTCCCACAGACTTTGGCAGAGGTGACTGTAAATAAACAAAACTTCTCCCGCATCCTTGCGTTCTCCTCTAACTTACCTGCCAAGAAAGTAAACTCTCACCTCCAGAACACAGAGATGGAAAAGCAGCTTCCCCTGGTGTGGCAGCAGTGGTGAACTTGAGCTGTGGCCAATTTTGGCAATTCTCTGCTTAGATAACTCATCCCTAGCTGCCATCAGTGAAGCCAGAGCCTCCATGAACCAGTTAGGATAAATTCCTAGGAAAAAAAGCCAAACAATAAGAACTAACCCAGGCTGAGTCTGCTCTGTCCAACCCTTTCTGAGGTACATATGCACGCCCCCATCTCACAAATGAAGAAAGTGAAACTCAGAGAGAGTAAGTGGAGGAGAGGTCTGAAGAACTCCAAAGCCTATGTCCTTTCTGTGTTGCTATGCTGCCCATTTCACTCAGTGCAACCCAGCTCTCTAGCATGTGAGTATTAATAAGTCAACATGCTGAGTCTTTATCTCTGTACCTATCCCCAGGTAGGGCACTGCAGGGGCATGGAGTTAAGGTGCAGTCTTTGCTCCCTTGGGACTAACAGTCTAGTTGAAGAGACAAGGGGAAAAAATATTCATCCAATTTTCAACAAACAAACCCAACTTTCCACCACGCCCACCTTATCTGGTACAAACACTGGTGGCTCCCAGAACATGCTGTGCCTTTGCACAAGCCTGCCATGCCCTGCACCCCCTCCTTTATCCCCTTATCGAAATCCTCCCCATCCCCCACAAGTCAGCTCCTCTAGGAGGCTCCACTAAACTCCCAAGCTGGTCAGTTGTCTCTTTTCTACGTACCCTGAAACCTCGAATGCTTATCTTCACCAGGAAACATGTAATAACTCTAACAAGGAGATCATCAGTGAGAACTTCAGAAGTTAGGCAGGAAATAAAAGCCTGAGATGGGGAGGTGAATAAAGATAAAACGGTATGAGGGACATGTATTGTGGTCCAAGGCAGGGACCATCTATGACAGGAAACTCATGGCCAGGTAAGGGATAGGAGGGAGAGGGGAACGATGTAAGACACGGAAGCCAGTACATTCAAAACCCAATTGACCCCAATGTTCTATTTTCACTTATTTTCTCTAGGTGTTTCTACCTCAGGAATTCTATCTGATCATCACAACTATGAGGTAGACTGGAGATACTGTCCTCCCCATCTGATGGAAGAAGAAACCAACACACTCAGGAGAGGCCAGGTGAGCTGTCCAAGGTCACACAACATAAAGACCCTCAGGCAGCAGAACCAGGTGGTTAAGATCATACAGTCTGGTGTCAGACAGGAACAGCTCTCCATTTCCTGGCCCTGTGACCTTGAGTAAGATACTTACTTTCTCTAAGACTCAGTTCCCATGGGGATCCCTGGGTGCATCAGTGGTTTAGTGCCTGCCTTCAACTCAGAGCGTGATCCTGGAGTCCCAGGATCAAGTCACATCAGGTTCCCCGCAGGGAGCCTGCTTCTCCCTCTGCCTCTCTCTCTCTGTCTCTCATGAATAAATAAATAAAAATCTTTTTAAAAAAATAAGACTAATTTCCACAATTATAAATTTAGACTGAAACTCATATTTCACAGCGTTGCTGGAAACATCAGATGATACTATGAAACCGCAGTCAGCCCCTGACATTTGCCACGACAAACCTGTATCTCATCCATTACCACCTAAACTTTTGTTTAGCATAAGTCCTCTGCAAAACCATTTGTATGAAACTCTGGTCTCAGCTGTTCTCCAGGAACATTAGGACTTCCTCTCGAAACATGGTAGACAACATTGACGTTAGACTCCAAATTCCTGAGCTCTTGTCTGACTGCACATCCTCTTCCTTAAAGAGCCACTGGCTTTTCATTTCCTTCCCAAGATGCCAGGAAACAAATACCAGGGGCTTGTTTTATGGAATAGTTTGGCAAATAATTAGTTTGCCTTCCACAAAGGACAGAGTTCACTGCTGAGGTATTTAAAACTCTACTGATGGCTTAAAATAAATATCACAATGGAGATGTCAAAACAGCAGTGTGTTCTAACACATGACATTTGTGGGGGGAGGAGAGAGTAAAAAATGTAAATGGATTTACCAAAATAATCTCAAGGTAAGACCTCTGAGGTTTTGATACCACAGAAATGTCATACTGTTTCAAGTTTCTTTTTTTGCGTGAAGTTTGTTTTCCTCCTTTGAGGGCAGTGAAAGGTTTGTCATGAAAAAGAATCAAAAACTTCTCTCAAAAAGAAAGAAAGCATAATTGTATTTTTGTAGATCAATCGTAATGATTTTCAGCTGCTTTTCTGTGAGCTGAACACAATTCCCAAACACAAATACAGCAGTCCCTCCTTACCTGTGGGGATTACGTTCCAAGACCCCCTCCGTGAATGCCTAGGAGTCCCCTCTGTGTACTAGGTTTCTTCCTACAGAGAAAAAAATGATAAAGTTTGATTCATAAATAAGGCACAGTAAGAGATTAACAGTAACTAATAATAAAATAGAACAATTTTAACAATATATTGTAAAAAGAAAATTTAGGTGAATGTGATCTCTCTCTCAAAATATCTGATTGTTCTGTACCAACCCTTCTTGTGATGATGTGAGATAAGACGCCCATGTGACGACATGAAACAAAGTATGTGACATGGGTGCTATGACTTAGTGTAAAGCTACTACTGACTGACCTTCTGACTGCACATCAGGAGGAGGATCATCTGCTTCTGGATCATAGTTGCCTGCAGGGCACTGAAACACAGAAAGCAAAACTGTGGGTGGGGGAGGGAGTTACTGTAAATGATCTCTCCAAATGGAAGATGTACTGAGTACCCAAGGGATGCCAAGTACTGGGCTGGGTCTTTCAAATATTTCTTTCATTTTAATCCTCACCGATGCTCAGGGAGGCAGGCATGATTTCAGAGGTTCCAGAAACCTCCTGGTAACTACTCAAGAACATGGTCAAATAAAGCATGCCAGGATTAAACATGAGTCAATCTTTATCCTGACTCAATGTTCTTTCTAGCACATCTCAAGAGCCTTCTACTACATCCAAACCTATGAGGGCTCAACATCCAAAATTATAAGGCAAGGCAACAAATATAATTCTGATAACTGGAGTTTGTGGCTAATATAAATAAATAAAAGGTAAATCTCAAAGGGAAGCAGTTTTTTAAAAGTATTTTATTTATTTATTTTAGAGGGAAAGAGAGAGAGAGAGAGAGCACAAGCAGGGGGAGGGACAAAGGGAGAGGGACAAGCAGATTCTGTGCTGCACACAGAGCCTGACACTGGGCCTGATATCACAACCCTGAGATCATGACCTGAGTCAAAACCAAGAGTCAGATGCTTAATTGACTGAGCTACCCAGGCACCCCTCAGAGAGAAGCAGTTCTAATAAATACCCATAAAACTCATAAATGTGACATCTTTCCCTGGTCTGCCTGGCACAACTTTCTTCCTTATCTCCTACTACTTCCCACTTGGGCCTTTATCTCTGTTAAATACCAAATCTCATTTATTGCCCAAAGCTATTCGTGTTTCATACCACTGGGCATTTGCAAATGCTGTTCCTTTTTTTCCAAATGCTCTTTCTCCACACTCTAATTGGTAAACTCCCGCTCACCCACCAAAACTCTGCTGAAACATAACCTCTTGGAAAAAGCCTTCCTCATCCCTCTCCTACTTCTGCACCCAGTAGAACACATGAGTTCCTTCTGAGTCCATTCTCTCTATCATGCAGCTGCTCACATCTTTGTGATAATCACAGCATTTGGAGTTTTGTTCTCTCGGTTGGATGTCTGGCTGGTTTGGCTAACAGGTCTGTTCCCCTCACCAGAGTGACTTTCCTGCAGGCGGGAGATTTGCCTTAATCTACCTCTGTGTCCTGCATGCCCAGCTCATTGTCTGAGTCAAAACAAGCATCTAATTGAATGGAATGCAAATTGGAAGTGAAAACAAATATCGCAGAGAACTAGGAGAAAGAGAAACAAGTGCTAATGTTGTGAGCGTCTATTACAGGGCAATCAACCAGACCATGTTCTCCTAATACAGATTACAAACCTGGCATGGAAGCAAGACGGAGCAGCAGTGGGGACTCATACTCTCTGGACATCTGCTGGGTGTCTCATCTGATCAATCCCCGCCTTGCCTAACTGACGATTTCATCATTCACAAGTCAGAGGATGTGGCAGGGGAAATGGTTACTTGGCATTAAATCCTGGCAACAAAGAAACATTGGTTGATGGGAAAGGAGTGGAATCCTTGGGAGAAGACACAATGGCAGAGAATCTTGACGTTAACGATGGTGCAGGAAAAGAGGAAAGAAAACAAGCATTCATAAACACCTACTATAAGCCACCCACTTTATATGTGTTACTATACTTAATTCCCACTAATGCCTCAAGAGGTGGGTCTACATCTCTTCCACCTGCAGAAAAGCAGAAAATGCAGAAAGGTAAAGTCACTTGTTCTGGGTCATCCTGTGCAAGACTGCCTGCCTGAAAGTCTCCAGTTCTAACCTCACACCATGTTGCTGAGCAAAAAAGCAGGGCATTGCCGGACATGACAATCTGAATCTGAAGAAGAAGTGGTGTCCCTCCATATGGGCTGGGGAACTTGACAGTGACAACACACACACCCTACAATTACAGTACCCTGATGCAGTAACACTCATACCCCTGAGCCTGGGCAGCTTTCTAGGACAGGTGGCCATTGTCCTTTGTGTGGTGGCTCAGCATTTGTGAAGCTCATGGGACCTCCAACTCAATAGATGCTTCAAGCTGTGCCTCTGTCAGGGGAAGAGCCCTGTGGGTTCCTCATCACTAATGCAATGTCTCTGCCCAGAAGCAGCACACATCACTTCCGTGCACAGGACCTAACCTCTCATGTGAAGGGCAGAGAAGCATCATTCTCTGCCCAAGAGAAAGAAACCAGACAGTGGCACACCTAAAGTTCCTACCACAGCAGTTTCTATAAAAGTGAGGAAGAAAGCTCCATGGCTAGGACGCTTGGGTGGCTCAGTCAGTTGAGCACATGCTCAGCAGAGTCTTCTCCCTTTGCCGCTCCTCCTGCTTGTGCTCACTCTCTCACCTCTTTCTTTCTCTCTAATAAAAAAGAAATCCCTTAAAAAAAAAAAAGAAAAAAGGAAAGCTTCCATGAGCAGCAATGAACACTTGACAAATCCTGCCTCAACACATTGCCCAAGGAGAGAAAAAACACGGAAACAAAAATTAGCAGCTGGATGGCAAAGATCAAGTAAAGAGAAAGGGGACACTCTGCATGGGAGAATTTGGTAGAAATTCACAACTAAGAATCACCAAGCATGCAGGGAAGTTTGGTGCTATGAACAAAGTCGCCTGGCCATAACTCAGGAGGAAAATGTTGTGCAAAGTGAATGGGAGTGTCTTAGCTCAGGCCACTCTACCAGAAATGCCATGGACTGCTGGGCTTGGACTTCAGGAATTCATTTCTCACAGTTCTGAGGCTGGAAGTCCATGATCAAAGTGTCACCAGGCTCAGGCCCTGGTGAAAACTCTTCCTGATTTATAGATAGCCACTTTCTCATGGAGAAGGGAGGACACCTTGGTCTCTTTCTCTTATAAGGAGGCTAATCCCATCACAAAAGCTCCACCCTTAGGACCCCAGGTAAACCTGATCACTTTTGAAAGGCCCTACTTCCTAGTACCAACTTGCTGCAGGCTGAGGCTCTAAAATATGATTTGAGGGAGACACAAACATGCAGTCCATGACAGGAAGGACCAAAGAAGCTGCATCTGCTAGTTCCTTTTTTACCAATTCTCAGAAAGAAGGAAGACGAAATATGATGGGAATACACAAGATCTCCCCAAATGCTCTCATTTGAAAAGCTCTGAGCAAAATTTGGAAGGCTGGACACAGACAAGCATTGCCTTTAAAGTGGACACAGGCCAGCATGATGGAAAATGCACTGAGCCTTTACCACTGAGCTGGGGGGACTTAACAAATTACTTCACCTCCCCAAGCCTTGATTTCTGTATGAGCAATAGGAACAACATTCAATCGGCCTCCAAGGGTTGTTATGAGGACTGAGAAGATTCTACAGTCATGTGCTTGTCCAAGTGCCTAGCAAAATGTCACAGCAAGGAAAAGAGTGATAAAAACAGGAAAGATGATGATGACGACAGTAAGCCCTTCAGTGGGATGAACATCAAGTTGGTAATCCCAGGAAACTTCAATCTTAGCTCTTTGACTTCATTTCCCATCACCCTGTTCTTGCCTAAATTTTGCTCCATTCCAGCTACACTGGATTTTTTGCCGTTCTTTGAACATGTAAGGCATGCTTATGCCTCAGTGCCTAGGCACTTTGGGGTTCCCTCTTATGGAAAGCTCTTCTCAGGATCTGAGCAGACATCTTGTTCAAGTGTTATTTACTCACTGAAACCTCCCATAACTGCCTACTTGACACAACAATAGCGACCTCACCTTGCACTCTGTCTTCTTTCTGTTTCACATGGCACATATCATCTATTATACAAAATAATGTTCTGATTTATTGTGTCTTCTCCCCTTTAGAATGTTTGCCCAAACTTAGATGAACTCCCAGCCAAGAACAAGACCAGGCATACAGTATGCACTTAGCATTATGTGTCATTTTTGCTGCTGTTGTGGTTACAGTGATATCATAGTTCTTTTCTTTGATCCAGTGCTTATTAATTTTAGATTCTAGTGACAGAGGATGCCTTAACTAAATTCTGGACATCCTGCACCTTCTATATCTTTTACTCTGCCATTCCAAAACTCTCTGAGAGAACATCTTGAAGAATTGTCAAGATGCAACCCAGTCTTCTCCCACATGGTCTTGCAAGGACCTGTCCCTATATCAACCTTACATCACATCACATCACACTTTGTGATCTTCAGAGTTGTCTGGACATCTACCTGTGGAAGGTGACCAGCATCCAAAAATGTCCCAGATTCACAGGATCATCGGCTTAAGTTCCAGTTACTGTGGTACCTTCGACTACAGGTCCATGTGTGGCTGTGAATGTCAGCCTGGCATTGCACATCTTGTACCACCCCTGTGCTTTCTCGGGGGTCAGGGGTATTCTTCATTTAAACTGGAATACAGTTTGTGTGGTTCTGCACAAGTAATATGGAAGTGCACACATGGAGTTCTATCAGGTGCCCCTGCACTCGGTGAGAAGCAATGGTTTGCAAGTAGTTGTTATGAAATCTAAATTTCTTGGAAATTTTCTGATAGCTTTTGCAAGGTGGTGACAAAACATGGAGGCCATTTTAATATCAGATTTCATTTCAATGAAAATATCAGAATTTCCAGAGGTAATGGAATAAGTATCCAGCTACAAATCATCTAGGAGGCACACCATCCATCGCCTTCAGGAAAAAGGGCTCACAAACATTGGGCATTTCACAGTAGCAGGCCCCATGATGAGTGCCTAAAAAATTAGTATCCCATTTCCTGTCCACTGTGAGGGAATGGCCAGGTAAGCTCTACTGGATCCATTTTTCAGACTTAAAAAACAAAGATCTGGAGAGGTTGATCATTGCACAAGTATGTGCATCTAGTCAGAAGTGGAACTAGAGGCCAAAGCTATGCCTGTGTGACTCTAAAGATTGCTTTTTCTACTCTATGGGATGGGAACTGAGGAAAACAAGCTGCTCAAAAAAATAAATGCATGGGAGTCCTGGTAGACCTTCTCCTGCATGATCCTTGAAAGAGCGGCCCTGAAGCCACCAAAGCCAGGGCAAAGGGTATGTTGAGTCCAGATAGGCCCTCACTTCATTTAGGAACTGACCTCTGTCCCTAGTTGACTTAGCTCATTGATGGCATTTAATTGAATCCCTTCATCCACAATTACTAATTTGGCCTCCACAGGCCAACAAAAGAAAGGATCTGTTCATGCATTTGACCTTGGGACTAGCTCATCCTTGATCTCAGTGCTCTCACCAGATCATCCAAAAGGAGAAAAATCCTCCAGGCAATGGCTGGAAAACAGACCACCACTCCCCTAGAGCTGGCAGCTTTGAGAAAGCCATCAGCTTAATATCATAAGAGATGAGATGAGACAAGTGGAAGGTACACTATTGGAAAGACAAACAAAAATAGGCAGGGATAGCACAGCAACTTGTATTTCCCATGTTCCTCCAAAATAGCATTCTCTCAACATGACTATCTTAAGAACCAAAGCACCTTTTCCACAGCCTCAATTTTTAAATGGCTGGGAATATAGGGAGATAGGAGTGCTAAAGAGTCTTGGCTGAGAGTCAAGTCTTGACCGGGGCGGGGGTGGGGGGATCTCACTCCCAAGTCCACTGCACACCCACTGTAGGACTTGAGCAATAAATGTCTCCAAGCCTCAGTTTCTTTATCCTTAGAAGAGGAATAAACCTAGCATCTCACTGTCATCAGGTCTTGAGTGCTAAGTGAAGAAATACAGGAAACTTCTTGACACAGGGCCCAGCACGCAGAAAGTACTCAATAAAACGTTGGCTATTACTTTCAAGAAAGAAAAAGGTTAGCTAGTCTATAAATTTTATAAGCCAACATCAGTACTGAAAATGACTCTTCTCCACACCCTGAATCTTCTTTTCTTGATCGATATGCTTAGGATTTCTGAATATGAAGCGAAGCTTCTCCTAACATTTGGGGCTCCGTGAGGTAAGTCAATGTTCCCCCAGGACTCTTCTTCCCTCTGCATCCTCCTTGAGTCATGTTCCTCCTGGACAACTTCATCCACATTGAGGTTTTAGCCATCCACTCATTCCCTCAAATATTTATTATCTATTTGCTGCCCAACACTATGTTCTACATATAAAGCTAAGGCAGCATATATCCTGCTCACCTCTACCTGGATGCCCAGATGCCTGAAAATCAAAATGCCCAAAACTTGACATTCCATCTTTCTCTTAAAACATGGCTTCTCTTCCTGCCTCTTTTCTTGGCCAGTGGCCCAAATGACCACCCAAACTGGAATCATTCTAGACTTCCTCCTACTCCCATATCCATTTGATCCCCAATTCTTAGGGACTCCAGGTCTGAATGGCTCTCCCAGCCTATTATTCTCCATTCCTAGCTGACACTCAGAGCATTTTCTTTGAATATTACAGCAGCTTCAATGTGGTCTCACTACTTCTAGTCTCGCCCAGCAGAGCTCCACATGCAACACAGAGTCATCCTCTGAAACGTGATTCTGATTCTGACAATTTCCTGTTTAAAAACCTTCAAGGATTCAGGAAACCTCCAACATAAAATCTCTGCTCCTCAGCCAGGAAGGCTCACCATTATCTAGCCCTGCCCACCAACCCAGCTCTATCTATGGCCATTTCTTGGCAAACCCCTTCCTGTGACATGCCACTGCTGACCTACAAGTCCCCCATATGCATTTTCCCACCTCCATGTCTTTGAATATGCAGTTCTTTGTGCCCACAATTCCCTCCCACCCCTTGGCTGCTCAGCTCACCCTAATTATCATCTTTCATGAGTTCAGATCTCCCTGTGGGCCTTTGCTGATTTCCCCTCCCCAGGCTATGTTAGGCCTCCTTCTGTTGTGTTCCCTCCAACATATTCCTTCTAGAGTAAATATGACCCAGTATTACAACTTGCTCTTTTCTTCTTTGTCTCCCCCCAAAATCAAATGGCCATCTCTTTAGGATAGAGACTGTGTCTTATTTCCTAAAGAAATAAGGCAAATTTCCTTATTTGCCACTCCTGTTTTAAGGATAAAAACATTTTTTTAAGTTTTTGCAACTGAGCAAACCAGAAATTACTGAAAGCAAATGTTTTATGCATATCAGGGGAATAATAACACTGATAATAACAATGCAAACTATTTTTAAGTGCTTAATATGACTAAACACTTTATAAGCATAGCTCATTTAATTCTTGTAACCACTCCATGAGGAGGAACTATTTTTGTTCTTTTTTTTTTTGGATGAGGCAAATGAGGCACATAGAGATCACATGTGCGTGCGTGCACACACACACGTTTTAGAGTCAGAATAATTCAGTTCTTAATATGGTTCTGTCATTTACCTTCTACATGACTTCAGGGCAGTTCACCTGGTCTCCATTTATTTCTTCATCTCTGGGATGCAGAATAATTTACTGTGATAATTGAAAAGACTATTTATAAAATCACTGGCAGACAGTAGATACTCTACGTGAATGCCTCTTTCCCCAGACAATGACCTCTGATAACTTGTCCAAACTCTGATTATTCAGGGACATTATTAAATTCTTAAATTGGAGAAGTGGACCTCTGGTTGGCTGGCTCAGTTCTGACTTATCCAACAGACCAGGTCTGAGTCTCTCCCCATCCTTGCTCCCCTATTTCTTCCATAGCCTCCCACTGACACAAGCTTCATGGATAAAGTTAGGACTCTGGGTAAGTGATCTGGGTTGGAGTTGGGTAAACCTAAAACAGTTTACTTGATAAATACAAGAAGCCAAAAGCTTGCCAGTTTGCTTTTGAGGTTGTGAAGCAAATGTGAAAGTGCCAGATGTGTATTTTGGTCAACCACATCCAACAGGCCATTTCTAAGGCCACAGACCCCCAGGTGTGGAAGCACAGAGATCTGATGTGGGTGGAGATTAGCTGTGAGCAGATTTAAACACAAGCTGTTTGTCTGGGGATTCCAAAGCCAGTCTTCCCATCAGCTCCAGTCCCTTCCACCTCGGCCCCTCCCCAGCTCCTCACAGAGGAATACATTGACATTTCGAAATGTATTGATTACAAGGAGCAGACTAGGTTTGGGCAGGGGAAGGGGGAGAAATTGATTGATTTTATTATTTGTGGGAGGAAAAAAGAACAAACAACAGTGCTTTTGTTTGGAGGACAAAACCAAAATTATCGGTTGAATGGGGCTGAATTAAGCACTTAAAGTTCAATCTTTCCAGAGTGCTGACAATGCAAGTAGAGATCAATACGGAAACAATTTGCACCGTGGGGAACCTGGGCTGTGGTTATTAACAACTAATTATACCAAGTTTTCTGCAGGATTGGGTTAGTTCTCTTAAAGGTTGTGATATCTCGGGACTCACAGGCAATGTCCAGGACAGGGATCTGGTTCCCAGAGCTGCAAGGCCACAGGTCAAGGCCAGGAAACCCACAGACACTTACGCTCTGTGGAGCCCACTTCACAGCTAGATACTAGCAAATCAAGGTAGAGTAAGCCTGTCATATTTTTAACAGAATTTTAAAATACAATTACCAGTGGCAAGGCTGATCTTTAGCAAGGAGCATTAGTATGGCCATACCAGGGGTTAAAGTACTGAAATCCCTGCACATTTGTTAGTCAACAGCCACTCTTGGGACTTTCCAGAACCCTGTTCCACCCTGACCTAAGAACTTAAAGGTTAACACCTTACAGTAACGATTGCTTCTGCAGGATGCACCCCAACATTCTGGTGAGTCAATGCCCATAGCCCGTGAATGGTTGAATATTTTGATTATGACCCTAACCACATACAATGGCTTTTTATGATCAGCTAGTTAGTGATGAAGAAAAGATGTTGGTGTATGGAGCCACTGCCAAGAAGGAATTCTTGAGATTTCTTTGGTGCAAAAAGGTGGTTTTATTAAAGCATGGGGACAGGACCTGTGGGCAGAAAGGGCTGCACTGGGGTCATGAGGAGTAGTCAATTATATACTTTCAAGTTGGGAGGGGGTCAGGGACAGCACAAACCTCCAAGGTATACCAGAAACAAGGTTTCCAGAACTGCGAGGGGACTAGCTATCATTAGGAAAAGATAATTTATTACTGTCTAGTATAAAACTCAGTCATGAGACCCTTCAGTTGTATATTGGTGGCTCATATGCTTGGGGATGATGGCCAACATATATCTTGGGGAGTAGAGATAAAGGAAGTTTCCAAAGGAATTTTTATGTGTTAAAGTAGACTCACAGAATACCTGGGTGGGGGGGAGGGGATAAGAAGGGGAATCAGCTAAGATTGCCTTTTGCCCTTAGCAAAGGATTAACATGGAGGCAGCTGAGTTCCCAGAGGAAGGTCACTCTGCTTGTTTCAAGGACTTGTCAATGGGCTATAACTAGTCAGGAAATCTTTTTTTTTTTCTTTGCCTTTATTTACCACATCAGTTATCAGTAGTCAGTCTATAAACCCAGATGCATTCCTTTGGGGGGGGGGCATGTTTACTGTATATAAATAAAATCATACACACACCGTATGTATGCACACACATATACACATGTATTTACTTATATATAGCTCCATGTGTAGCTTTATATATTAATTACTTACACATTATATGTAGCTCTATATATATGAAGATAGATTAACAGTTTAATCAACTTAGTTATGTTTGGGAGATATTTCCATGTTAATACACATAAATTTATCTCACTTTTTTAACATCTCATGGCACTCAGGGGTAATTCAGCCACTCCCTTACTGATGGATATTTAGGTGGCTCCACTTTTTCACTATTACAAACAATGCTGTAATGAACATCTTGAACATATGTCATTCCACACATACCTAAACATTTCTGTAGTACAGATTCCAAGAAGTAGAAATGCTGCATTAATGGAGATGTTGAGAAACTAGTCACACTTTCTTTTATACACAAATGACAACAAATGTGCCCCCATTTACCTGGTTTGCAGAAATTAACCCCTCTCAAAGTAGTCTCTAGTCAACTTGAAGAGTGCCCATGATGTGTCCATCTGCACTTAACAACTGGAGTCCACCAAGCTCTTTTGTGTCTGCTCTGGCACACATTTGCTCACAAAGAGGCTGGGGGAAGCTTCACTGCTGTTTCAAGCCAACAGATTATTCCAGATGCCCCCAAAGCTTCCAATCTGTTGAGCTGCCTGAGAATAGTGAAAGGCAAGATTCCCTGCAGAGCCTGGGAGAATGGCCCTCTCACCAGCCCTGTGTCAATTGTTACCCCAACCCTGAAGCTGCTTTGCTTGTCTCCAGAGCCATAAAGAGACCCTCTGACAGTTTTGATAACTTCTGGCCACGATATCTTGCCTAGGATATCACAAGCCTCCCATGACAAAGAGCTGTCCGTTTCTGTCCCTCTCATCAGAGGACCTCAAATGCAGCACAGAGGGCAAGATGGAAAACAGATGCCAGTCTTTCCCTCTGTCTCCCTACTTCCCATAACAAAAGCTCCAGGGCCCAGGAGGGGACAGAGGAGAGGGAAGTACAGCTCACAGTAAAAGCCATCTAGACCTTCAGCTCAGTCAGCCAAAATGCCCCACTACACAAGCATTTTTATTCATCCCACAAAGGACTTGAGGCAGCTTCTGAGAAGGTACACAACACAATAAAATTGGAAAATGTAATTAAAAGACAAAGCCAGGGGAAATATATATGGGATAAGATATGAAGAACAAAAGGAAATGTATCTAGGTTCTGCACAATTTTTAGATATTTCAACTCCAACTGGATTCCAAGCTCCCTGGCTTCCAAAGAAAAAAAAAGAGAGGGGGAGAGTGGAGGTTGATTAGACTTATAGTATCCAGATCCACAATGTGCATGAAGAGAGTTCCCACATTTTTCACATTTAGGCTTTAAGGGTAATCATGAAGAAAAAAGTAGAAAGTAAAGATGACATGACTCTCAGTTTCTCAGTACAGTTCTGTTTGTACTTTGAAGATGGTCCCAAGAGCTGACAGCTCAGCCAATCCTCCTCCCCACCCCACCAGGGAAAACCCTTCTGACTTGATGTGCTGGACCCCATTTTAGCTCCCCCTACCTGCAATGTCCACTCCCCTCAGGCCACCCCTCATCCTTGCCCTCCCCCAACCCCCTCAGGGTGCTGCCCAAACCTGACAAAACCCTGAGCACCCAAGACTGTCCCACGAACCCCTCTAAGACTCTGGGAGATCTGCTTCATCCTCCAGGGAAAACAGCCCTTCTCTCTGGCCACCTGACTAACCAAGTATATTTCTGATCTCTCCCTTCTAATCGTCCTACACACACACACACACACACACACACACACACACACACAAGGATATGACAGGAGGCAATTCCAGTTTGTACCAAAACTACAGAGTATTTTCACCACCTCCCTTCTTTTATTTCATTGGAAACTGTTAAACATTAAGAAACATCATATAAAAGTCCTGATTTCTTACTTTTTAAAAATTGGGCCAAAAAAATGTTTCTGAAGGCAATATGGTGTCTCCTCGTAGGTGAATAAACAGTTGACCCTTTAAACAGAAAATAGCACCTCCAGCCTGCCAGAGTCCTTTCCACTCCCTATGCTTTACCTGTCACCCACTCTGCTCACCATGTTTGCAAATCTCAGTCTGGGCAACTAATGCTTAAATTAAAAAAAAAAAAAGGGCAAAAAATAATAATAATAAAAATACAAGCAACAACAATAAAAAACCCACCCCCCCCCCACACACACACACACAGGGAAAAGACCAAAGGGGTGAGCAAAGTTACACTGAAAGACCGGAGTTCAGACCCGTGACTTACCATCCATCTTCTAGATCCAGAAAATGAGGGGTCAGACTCGAAAAGAGAAACTCTTTCCACCTCTGACAAAATTACTTCTTCTGACTGGCAGAGGCCCTGCTTTCCAGGATGGGGGAATTTGCTGACATCTATAAACCATGGCAACTTTGATGAAGGGGTCAAGAAGGGGGCTTTCTATGATGGGTCCATTTCACTTCATTTTGTGCTTGAAAGGTCTCACCCTGCCAGTGCCCTTACCAGCCCGACCCTCAGGGGCACACCAGCACGTTAGGCTGACATCACTACAAAGATGAACTGCAGGCTGAGAGGCAGTGGATTCCTTTCCCAAGCAGAAACAAAAACAAAACAGAGGAGGTGGGTTGTTTTGTTTTGTTTTGTTTTGTCTCTTCCTTTCCTTACAATAAATTGTTGCATAAAACCTGTAGCTTGTTGACCGGAGGTGGGCTGGAGTACTAGGTGTGTCCTGGAAGCCAAGCCTTGAACGCCATCTATGTGCAGAGGGTGGTACCGCAGGTGCCATTCCTTGAAGCAGGTACTGCACCTGTGACTTCTTGCGGACCCTTCCCTTCCCCTATCCCATCTCCCATTGCCTGAAGGTATCAGGAGAAGCTGCGTGCTACAGTGGGGAGCCAGGGGCTTTGCAGTCAGACCCTGTCACTTCACTAACTGTGGAGTCTGGGGAAATTTGTTTCCTTATCTGCAAAATCGGGATAATCATGCCCATTTTACTGGGTGTTTGGAGGATTAAGTAAGAAAAACTATACATAATCTGGCATACAACATAGAATCAACAAACCTTCATTCTTTTCTCCCACTGCCCTATAAATTTACTCAGCCCACAGCCAAGTAACACTGGAAAGGCTGGTTTTGCTCACCTGTAAATCAAGGATGGGGGGGACCCCCAGGGTTGTCGGATGCAGAGGGAACATAACCAATATATACAACTCCTGGCACCTAGTGAATGCTCAACTGCTAAGAATGGGAAAGGAAGGAAACTGTAAATCAGGTTCTGATCAGTTACAGGCACTGAGGTTATATGAATACATGAGATGATCATAAAGGCAAATAAGACAGTCTTGTAGTGAGAGAGCCAAACGTAAGTAATAATACAAGGTAATAAATTAGATGTATGAACAAAGTACACGTCAATATAGCCTTCTAGGCTGTATCCATTACTAAACTTAATTTTCATATGCACCCAGCAACAAAGGACTGTAACCCCAAATTGCGAGCCAGGACTCAGAGAAAGTAGGGGACGCACCCTGAACTTACACTATTTCCATTCCCACCTCTCCCTTGCTCCTATTCCAGATCTGACTCATCTTTACTTTCTTCCCCAAAACGGACTCCCCATTTCTGCCACTAAAAGAGAACAAATTCCAATCTTCCTTCCTACTCCCACCTCTCCCCTGCCCCAGTACTTCATCAGCCGGGAGGTCAGTCTATTCCAATTCTCCATGTCTCCCCCGTTAGACTTTTTCACCTCACCCATGCAGGAGGCTTCTCCCTGAGCTCTCTGCTCTTCTCCCTCCAATCCCTCCCGTGGGGACTTCCAGGGGGTCCCACACTTTCAGTGTGTCCTGCCGCAAGTCTAAGCTATCTAGGCTGCTCACCTTCCTGCAACTAGCTTTTCCCAGCTACACTACCCCACATGCATCTCTGCTTTCCCTAAACACAGATGGGTACTTCCCAATTCTGCCTCCATAGTAAAATAACCTGGGGAAGCTTTACAGACGGTTTGCCAATAAGCATATGAAAAGATGCTTGACTTCACTAGCCATCAAAGAAATGCAAATCCAAGCCACAGTGAGATCCTGTGCCACGCCCGGGAGAATGGACACAGTAAAAATATACAGACAACAATAAGTGCTGATGAGGATATGGAGATACCTGAACTGTCCATGCACTACTGGTAGGTACTGAAAATAGCGCAGTTACTTTGGAAAACAAAGCCAGCAGTTCCACAAAAGGCTAAGTGTAAAGTTAAACATTTGATGCAGCAATTCCACCCTTATATATATATCCAAGAGAATTAAAAACATATGTCCATGTAAAAAACTTACACACAAATGGTCATAACAGCATTATTCATAATATCCAACCATCCTGGATTAAAATTCCTTGAGTGGGGCCCAGGAGTCTGCATTTAACAAGAGTCTCTTCTTAGACATCTTGCAAGTGGAGAAGCACTAACTTACAGAACCAAACGAGTCCAAGGTGTGTGTCACAGCCAACAAAATCATACCTTTAGGACCTAGCTCCACCTGCATCTCCAACCTCCTGTCTCACCACTGCTGCCCAACACCTGTTGCTCCATGTAACAGAAATGACCTCTCCCTTCCCCATCCCATGGCTCCTGCAACTAGCCTCCAGGCCTCCACTCCAGCTTCACCTCCTCTGGCAAACTTTCCCTGGGCTCCCAGCCTCCTACAAATGTACTCACTGGAGCCCTGGGCTTTTCAACCAGGAGAGACCAGGCTCCCCAGAGGATACCTGGCTGATATGGAGATAATTTTCATTGTCCTAATAAGGGCTGAGGAGGTACTACTGTCATTATGATGCTACTAACATCCTGCAATACACAGAACAACAACACAGACACATGCATATGCATGCACGCACACACACACACACACACACACACACACCCCTAAGAATTATCTAGCCCAAAATGTCAATAGTGCTGACATGGAGAAAGCCTGCTACTGACTATTGTCATGTGGGTTCTTCAAGGGCAGGGGATGTGTAAGACTCAACCACATAACCTCACTAGGTACAGAGCCTGGCACACAATAGAGGTGCAGTAAATATTAGTGGAATGGATTATCTGTTCTCTTCATCTAGCACTTAGGTGTGTTCATTTATACTCTATCTTATTCTAAAAAAGAACTGTAGTTGTCAACAAAAACATATCCAATACAAAAGGGTAAAATAAACAAGTGAGAGAGTCTTAGAAGGAAAAGATAAGATGAAGCCATAGGTGGGCTGCTTTAGGTAAGCATCAGAAATGATTATTATAGGGGCGCACTTGGGTGGCTTAGTTAAGTGTCTGCCTTCAGCTCTGGTCATGAACCCAAGGTCCTGGGATCAAGTCCTACAATGGGCTCCCTGCTCAGTGGGGAGCCTGCTTCTCCCTCTCCCTCTGCTCTTCCCCCGGGCTTGTGCTCTCTTTCTCTCTCTCAAAATGAATAAATAAACTTCTTGCAAGATACATCTATGAAGGCAAGGGAAATAAAAGCAAAAATGAACTATTGGGACTTAATCAGGATAAAAAGCTTCTGCAGAGTAAAAGAAACAGTCAACAAAACTAAAAGACAACCTACAGAATGGTAGAAGATGACATATCAGATAAAGGCCTAGTATCCAAGATCTATAAATAACTTATTAAACTCAACACCAAAGAAACAAACAATTCAATCATGAAATGGTCAAAAGACATGAACAGAAATTTCACCAAAGAAGACATAGACATGGCCAACAAGCACATGAGAAAATGCTCTGCATCACTTGCCATCAGGGAAATACAAATCAAAACCACAATGAGATACCACCTCACACCAGTGAGAATGGGGAAAATTAACAAGACAGGAAACAACAAATGTTGGAGAGGATGTGGAAAATGGGGAACCCTCTTGCACTGTTGGTGGGAATGTGAACTGATACAGCCACTCTGGAAAACTGTGTGGAGGTTCTTCAAAGAGTTAAAAATAGATCTGCCCTACGATCCAGCAATTGCACTGCTGGGGATTTACCTCAAAGATACAGATGCAATGAAACACCAGGACACCTGCATCCCGATGTTTCTAGCAGCAATGTCCACAATAGCCAAACTGTGGAAGGAGCCTGTGTCCATCGAAAGATGAATGGATAAAGAAGATGTGGTCTATGTATACAATGGAATACTACTCAGCCATTAGAAATGACAAATACCCACCATTTGCTTCGCGGTGGATGGAACTGGAGGGTATTAAGCTGAGTGAAGCAAGTCAACTGGAGAAGGACAATCATTATATGGTTTCACTCATACAGGGAATATAAGAAATAGTGAAAGGGATTATAGGTAAAAGGAGGGGAAATGAGTGGGAAATATTAGAGAGGGTGACAAAACATGAGAGACTCCTAACTCTGGGAAATGAACAAAGGGTAGTGGAAGGGGAGGTGGGGGGAGGATGGGGTGACTGGGTGATGGGCACTGAGGGGGGCACTTGATGGGATGAGCACTGGGTGTTATATATTGGCAAATCGAACTTCAATTAAAAAAATATATTATATATATATATATATATATATATATTGAAATGAAAGAAATGATGATGACAGCCATAAGGTAGAGAGGAGCTAAAATTTGATTCTGGGTTTTCTGCGGGCCACAGCAACAAGGGAAACATGATATTCATGGCATCTATCCAATAAACAAACCTCCATTGCTCATTGCTCGAGGGAAGCACACTTCCCCTGAAGCTGACTCGTGACAGACACTGGGAGTAAAGGAGGCAACCCTCTCAACAACATCAAGACACAAGGAGTCTTTTGTGATGATATCTTCTTACTCCCTCTGGGTCTTTTATCTCCTTGCTTGATCTCATTTCCTTTGCCATGTGCTTGGTAGCTTCTCCCTATCTCTTGAGAACAGATGAAGACAGACATGATGTAAGCAGAAGATGTCGAGGTTTCGGCAGCCAGATGTGCCATGTTGCA
The DNA here is from genome assembly GCF_011100685.1 of Canis lupus familiaris. NCBI lineage: Eukaryota > Metazoa > Chordata > Mammalia > Carnivora > Canidae > Canis > Canis lupus. The sequence continues at coordinate 27,827,995 of NC_049227.1, forward strand.
TCTCTGCCACCACCATGAGAAGACCGTGCCTGGGTGGTCCCCTGAGTCCAAAGAGGGTGAGAAACACACAGAGTGGGGCTTACTCAAGCCAATCCACAGACTTGTGACCTGCCATAGAACCAGCCAGCTGAGCCCATCCTAGCCCGGCAAAACCTCTGAGGACCTATAACTGCATGAGCAAACCCAGATACATGTCACAGAGCCTCCCCAGCCATCTCCCCAGAGCATGAGCTCAATTCATGTCCAGCATGACATGCCAGACTGTGGGGAGGGTTTGTTATGTGGCACTATTCTGGCACTAGCTAACTAAAACATCTCCTTCGTGCAAAGGTAAAGGATGACACCCAAAGCATGGCAAATGTAAGTAATCAATATATAAATATAAGCAAACTTTGGCTTATATTTAGGGAGTAACTCCTTCATAACAGACTGCATTTCTCCCAAGTGATCACCACAGAGCTGGACACTTAAAGATATTTGATGTAAACATGTCAATCAGCATTTGATTAGGAACACAGCCAAGCTGAGGTATGTCAGAGAAAAGCTGCAATGAACCAAAGTCAAAATGCTCGCAAAATGGGACAATGACTGAATCAGTCTGTACAGACTCAGGTGTTCTAAACGCCCTCCATCCAATGAGATCTGCCAGAGGACTTAAAACAGATGATGCGGCGGCAGGCTTCCCAGTCTTAGTTCCCACATGCCATCCATCCTCCTGCATATGGTTGGGTCCTTTCCAACTGCCTCAGACCCCTCAGGAAGAGATCCAAGAACTCTCTTGATCTCTCACTCTTGCACATGGCTCCTCTTCCAACTCAGAGAGACAATTTCTGTACTTCCCTCCGTTGGGTGACAGGCCTGGGATCTCTGGCTTGTCTGCTCAGGAATTAAAAGGCTCAACCCCTATCTATACTTATATTCTCTCAATTCCTCATGCAACACAACGGTTAAAGTCATGAACTGTGCAGTCAGGCAATCCTCGTATTTCTACAGCAGCTCGGCCACTTGTGTGCTGTGTGACCTCAGGGAGGCACTTAATTTCTCTGAATCTCAGTCAGCTTAACCATACAATGGACATAATAATACTTACCTACCTTAGGGTTGTTAGGATTCTTAATGGTAAGACATATAAAGTACTCAGCATAGTCCTGGCGCATAGTCAGTGTTCAATGAATGTGAACTATTATCATTCAGCTTTGAATTCAGAGCAGACTGGTCAGATAGAGTTCTGTGGGTGGAATAAGGAATGGAGGCAAGAGGACCTACTATGAACATCTACTGTGTGCTGGCAGCTGTGCTGGGCACTTTAAATGGGCTCTCCCATTAATGCTCAACCATGCCCTGCCTGGTTATCACTGCTGCTGTAACAGGAAATCAAGTGCGAATTTTCCAATTGTTCTGGAATTGATGACTATGGCAAGCAGGTGGCTTCTAGCTCAGGGCAGGAGATCTCTGAGAAAAATTACTCCTGGGGAAGAGGATCATACATCCCATGCCTGCCCAAGATAGTCCCAATTTATACCTGTTGTCTTAAGATAACTATTAATAACTCTCCACTCCCTTTCACACTCAGTAGCATCCAAGTTTAGACAATAAATTATACGGTCGACTACCCTGGAGCTGGGCATGGGGGTGACCAAAGGAAGGGGGGCCTGGCATCCCAATCCCTGAGCTACAGAACCACGAGGCCCCTCCAGTGCTGTCATCAGAGCAAAGCCAAGTGAGGACTCTCAAGAATGTTTTCTGTAAGCAGAGCATGAAAGCAGAGGATACAGAGAGCATCCCTCCTCTCAGCCCTATGCCCTCAGAGCTCTTTCGGGATGTCCATGTCCATGTCCCTATGGTATAGGAGGAAGCCAGCGAAAAGCTAGGAGGCATCCAGGGAGCCGGGAAGTTTGGGAGTTTGGAGTCATGGATGACGGAAAGGAGCCAAAGACAATTTCACTTTTAATTTTTTGAGGAACTTCCACACTGTTTTCCACACCAGTATGTATTCCCACCAACAGTGCACCAGGGTTGCTTTTTCTCCACATCCTCACCAACACTTGTTGCTTGTGTTTTTTATTTTAGCCATTCTGACAGGTGTGAGGCGATACCTCATCGTGGCTTTATTTTTATTTAAATTTTACTTATTTGAGGGGGGGGTGCACACACAGAGGGAAAGAGAGGGAGAGAGAGAGGGAGAAGCAGACTCCCCAGTGAGCAGGAAGACCGATGCGGTCCTATGTCCTAGGACCCTGAGATCATACCTGCGCCGACAGCAGACACTTAACTGAGTGAGCCACCCAGGTGCCCCTCAACGTGTTTTAATTTGCATTTCCCTGATACAACACTGTATGTTAATTATAACTCAATTTTTTAAAAAAGTATAAGAAATTAAAAGAAAGGAGCCAAAGGGAGGATGGCTGGCCTTCTCTTGGAGTCTTGGGTATAGATAGGGCACAGGGAAAGCTGGAACCTAGCCCACTATCAAGGACAGAGCTACTGCATTTGAAGTCTCGAGCAGCAAGCAAACAGACCTGGTGTTGGCCAGAGTGAGATCAGAAATGCCAGCTCGCAGCAACGGCCTTGCCAAGGCACAGAAGGGTTATGCCTCCAGTTTCCTTCTCCCTCCTCCCTCTCAGCACATCAAGGAGAGAGGTGGAGGTATAAAGAGCTGAACACCCCCTACCTCCTCAGGTCCCTGCCACTGGGGAAGGGAGAGTTTTCTTTGGGTCTGAAATGGGAGGTTTAAACTGGGCCTGAGATTTTTAATAGCTTAAACGAATCAGAAAGATAAGAGATCTGCCACCCAGTGGGGTAGGGAGATTTAGCACACAGTTGATAATAGGATAAAAAACAAGACACTTCCCTGTGCACGTTTTCGGCTTTCAAAAGCCGAAACCTGTGGAGTTGAAACTCCTTCCCAAATTACCTGTCATCTCTTATATACAGTATAGTAAATGCTTTACATACTTTGGCTCACTTAAACCCCACAACAGTCCTTACCCCCATCTAACTGAAGAGGAAAGGAGCTAAAGTAACTTCTGCTGGAAAATCAGCAGAGGGAAGATTTGAACCCAGGTCTGTCTATCCTTACGGCCCCAGCTCTTTCCTCAACAGTGAGCTGTTTCCTCCACTCCATCTGGGCTCGCCTCAGGCCTGGGTGTCCCCAGGGTCTCCTCAATTCCTGTCGCAGGCCATAGCCACCACCTGGTAAATGGCACGCAGCCTCTGTGGAAGAAGATTCTAATTGTGCCTGACCACAAGGTCTGCAGGGAGTTAATAAATTATTCCAAGAGAATATTTGCACTGAAGGCCTTATTGACCAGAGTCCATTTCCTGAGCTGGCATATTTTTCCCCCAGCAGCTTTGCAGAGCAAGTGCGAGTACAGGTCTTGATGCCTCACATATAGGGTCCCTCGCTTACCGCCAAGGATACAACTTCACAATCTGCCCCCAGTCAAGGATCGCAAAGGACACTGCCGTCGGAAAGAGTCAGATTTGCTTTAGGGGTTCCTGGTTTCCACAGAAAAGGCATTTCAGTTCCATTCTTTGTGGGATGAATGATTGCCACTTTTCTCCCCTCCCAGCATAATCTCTCTGCCCACAACTGATTATTTGCAGCACTGTAATACCCAGTGCACAGAATCAAACCCAAATGTCTACCAGTAGGGAAATGCCTGTATAAACCATGGCATATCCACCCAACAGAGGGCTAAAAAATCATAATAAAAGAATAAGGAAGGGGTGCCTAGGTAGCTTAGTCAGTTAAGTGTCTGACTCTTGATTCTGACTCAGGTCATGATCTCAAAGTGGTGAGGTCAAGCCCCAGGTTGGGCTCTGTGCTGAATGTGGAGCCTGCTTGAGATTCTCTCTCTCTCTATTCCTCTGCCCTTCCCCTTGCTCAGTCTCTCATTTTAAATAAATAAATAAATAAATAAATAAATAAATAAATAAATAAATATTTTAAAAATAATAAGGAAGACTCAATATCCCCAATATAAAGTGGTCTCCAATTTATAACTTTTAAATGAAATAAGCAAGGTTCAGAAGAGAGTACGTGATTTTTTTTAAAAGATTTTATTTATTTATTCATGAGGGATATACAGAGAGAGACACAAGCACAGGCAGAGGGAGAAGCAGGCTCCTCACAGGGAGCCTGATGTAGGACTTGATCCCGGGACCGGGATCACGCCCTGAGGCAAAGGCAGACGTTCAACCGCTGAGCCACCCAGGCATCCCAAAGTACATGATCTTATAGAGGAAGGAGATGAGAAAATATTGTTGCTTATATTAGCAAATTGAAACAATAGAAGGATAAACCAGCAGAAAATGGTCCTCCTGGGTGGAGAGAATAACAGGAATGGAAGTGGCATTCTTGGAGGCAAAGCATGGAATAGAGTACCAAGAAAGGAGGAGTGTGGGGGTGGTCTACCCCACTAGAGGCTGCCAATAAGGTGCATTGTCTGTAGAGAATTTTAAATAAAAATAATAAAACTATGGGGATCCCTGAGTGGCTCAGTGGTTCAGTGCCTGCCTTCGGCCCAGGGCGTGATCCTGGAGACCCAGGATCGAGTCCCACATCGGGCTCCCTGCATGGAGCCTGCTTCTCCCTCTGCCTCTGCCTCTCTTTCTCCGTGTCTGTCATGAATAAATAAATAAAATCTTTACAAAATAATAATAATAAAACTAAGTACGATGCAATGTGATGTCCTAAAGTAGATCCTGGGCCATAAAAAGTGGTATTAGTGACATTAGTGGAAAAAGTGGTAAAATGTGAATAAAGTATACATAGCTTAATAGTATTCTATAGTACTATAGTAATGTTAATTCCTTAGCTTTGACAAAGGTATCATGACTGCATAAGATGCTAATCTTAGGGGAAACTGGATGAAGGGTATATATAGGAATTCTCTGTGTTATCTTTCCAGCTTTTGTGTAAATTTAAAATTATTCCAGAATAAAAGGTTTATTTTTAAAGATATATGGGATATGCTGAATGGCAGATGAATGAACAGGCATTTATGGAAAGAGACGGAGGGAAGCAACTCAAGGTATTGTGCTTTCTATTACCACCGTGTCTTGACAATGCCAAACAGTGTGGGTGCTCAAACACCCCACTCCTGCCAGGGCAACTACCTTGCACCCTGCCCCCATGCTCTGAGGATACATTTTTAATACCATTCTTGGTTTGGAAATAAGTAAATGCTTTACGGGTCTAAAACTAAGACAAACTTTGAAAACAGAAAGGAAAGAGACATAACACTAGGCCTAAATAACCCAAATCTGAGAACCATCAGCATGGAGTCTAGGTTTGGGCAACTCTTACCAAAATCCCACAGCAGTGACAACCCAGGTAGAATTCAAGTCCAGCTCCATCTGAGCTCAGATCCCACAAGCTTCCAGATAGATCTTCTCAGAGGTGACAAAATATAAATAAAAAAGCAAAATGGAAACTGGTAGTTCTTCTTCTGCCCTTTTGAGAAGTGTCAACAGGGATACAAAGATTTCATTACCAAGAGATCATATCAGCAGTCTGCTCTGCCAGGGAAACCGAGTTAGCAGAGCCTCGTCAAGCACTGAGCCTAACACCAAGCGCCAGTGGGAAGAGCAGAACACAAGCTGAGGACCAGCCCTTTCCATTCAAGTCACCAAGTACTTCCTTTGAGCATACTTACCTCAGGGAGCCCCTCATCATGGACGCCCCCACAAAGAACTCATCACTGCCTCAGCTGTGTGACGTTCCTATTTAATCTCAAAACTTCTATTGTTTGTTGCAAGTTTTTTTTTAAAGATTTTATTTATTTATTCATGAGAGACACATACACACACAGAGAGAGAGAGAGAGAGAGAGAGGGAGAGAGGCAGAGACACAGGCAGAGAGAGAAGCAGGCTCCCTACAGGAGCCTGACGTGGGACTCGATCCAAGGTCTCCAGGATCATGCCCTGGGCTGAAGGCAGTGCTAAACCACTGAGCCACCTGGGCTGCCATATTGTTGCATGTTTTATGATTATAGCCTCCATTTCCAAGCCCCGCAGCTATCTGACCACCTTGAAGCCTTAGAATTAGTTCCTTCCTCTGCCTCATTTGCCACCCCAGGTATCTGCATGGCTCATCCCTGGTTTATTCAGGTCTTTGCTCAGAGCCAGCTGTTCGAGAAGTCTTCTTTCATCACTCTATCAAAAGTGAGGCACCCACATAGCACCTGTGTGGCTCCATTGGTTGAGTGTCTTGACTTTTGGTTTCAGCTCATGTCATGATCTCAGGGTTGTGAGATCGAGACCCATGTCAGTCTCCATGCTTAGCAGAGCATCTGCTTGAGATTCCTTCTCTCTCCTGCCACTCCCCCCATTCATGTTCTCTCTCTCTCTCTCTCTTTCACTAAAATAAATGCATAAAACCTTTAAAAAAAAAAAAAGGGAGGCACCTACTCTCTGTCCCCTTACCTATTTTATTTATCCTCATAATGCTGTCTCTTGACATCTATCTGCCTGTTGACAGGTTTTCTTTGTGTTTCCTCTTTGAAAGCTCCAGAAGAATAGGGCCTGTTGATGATGCACCACTAGAGCCTGACAAATAATAGGTGCAAAGGCCCTGAGGTACACAAGACTATGGCAAGCTAACAGAGCAGGAAGAAGGCCAGTATGGCAAGAAGGAGAGTGCTAGGCAAGAACTATAGAGGTTCCAGATCCAAAAGGCCTTTGTAGGCCAGAGCAAGTGGTCTGGGTTTTATTTTGGGTATTGCAAGTGGTCTGAGTTTTATTCTGGATATTGGAAACCACTGACCACTCATCTCCAGAGCACAGTCTTTCCCTTCTGGCAAAAACTTTCTCTTTGCTTTAGCTAAACCCAGTTTCCTTGCACAGAGAAGAAAGGAGACATTTCGATTCACAAAAGGACCACTTACACAAGTAGGTTTATGTTAGATTTTGCACCAGAGTCCACTGGGTTCCTAGTTTCTAAAGATGACCCCTAAAAAAAATAAAATAAAATAAATAAATAAATAAATAAATAAATAAATAAATAAATAAATAAAAAGATGACCCCTAACATACATACCATTCTTTATGTGAAGAGGCAGGGCTGTTTTCCCCTCTCCTGTAAGCTGGGTTGGCCTTATGAACAGCTTTGGGATAGAAGCAATGTGCCGAGCCTTTAAGAGAACTGGCAACATTAATTTTCTGCCCATTAAAAACTAGCTTCCATGCTGGGGAAAGCCCAAGTCACATAGAGAAGACACATCGAAGAGAACTGAGGCACTCGGGCTGAGCTCCTAGCCCAGAGCTAGCACCAATTTGCAGCCATGTAAGCGAGCCATGTTGGAGGCTCCAGCCGAGTTGAGTTCCCACATGACTGCAGCTCTAGCTAACGTCACATAGAGCAGAAGGTTTGCCAGCTGAGCCTAGCCAACCTCCAAAATCACAATAATAATAAATTAGTTTCAATCCAATAAGTTTTGGGGCTGGTTTATATGCAGCAATCAATAACTGAGACACTCAATCTAATAACTACTTAGTCTCCTGGGTTCCAGGATTCTTTCAATGTAGTAATAAGCCTGCATTAAATGCACATTACAAATGAAAAATACATCATGATTTTAGAAACCTTAAAAATCCGCTCAGATTTAGAATCTGAGAATCAAGAATATGGCCACTTGATGACACATACATTCCAAGTCCTCCAGATTATCACATTTACTTCAATTACATGTAGATAACAGAACAAATCTTTAGACAACTCAGACTGCATCTGGCTTATCACCTGGTTTGTTCCTAAATTTATTGCTTCTTCAGGGAGAGCGGAGGACATGTCCCTCTCTCTCTCCCCTCTCAGGGCATATTTCAATAACACTTCTTTTTGATGAACTAATACAAGACACAGAAGCAGTCCTAAAACTCAATTTATGGAAGTCAGTGGAGACCAGAGTTTGGATTGAAACTCCCGATCTTGCCTAATTAATGACACATATTATTGCCCCTGTTCCCCTAACTTGAAAGCAGCCTCTAAACCTTGACGTGTTTTCCCAATGATAGAATGCAACAAATGAATTAATGTCCTAAGGGACCATGGCAGGAATAAAGGGAAAGCCATGAAAGATAGATGATGTCTCAACTAATTTTATGATTTATCGATCTCCACTTTGCTCATTTTGCAATGTGGGAGAGCTCATTTTTCTGCCAGGCCCACACTGGTGTCACCCTTGCTAATAGATATGATTACCATCCCCAAAATTGTGTTTGTGAGAATACGAAGTGTGGCTTCCCTCTGCTGCTGACCTCAGCATTTTTTTTTATTATTATTATGTGTGTCGGACCTGCCAAGAACCAAAATTGATGCACTTATCCAGGGACTCTGTTGGACGGTCACAGGCATTTTTCTCATTTTTCTTCCAAACAAGTTCATCTTTAAGCAAGTACAGATTCACGGTTTAAATTACTGAGTTGACACATCATCTGTTTTCAGTGTGTGTAACCTCACAAGGAGGATCTTTTGTGTGGTACAAGAGCAGGAAAGGGGAGAAATGTGTCACCGCTAACCATTTCTGGCCCATGTGCCAACTTGAGTTTAAAGATGTATTTGTCGGGAAACAACACAAACAGATTTGGATGGTTTGACAATCCCGTTCAGCCAACACTGACTGGGTACAGGTACTGTGCTAAGTATTCTTAGGGGTGGCCAGTCCTTCAATAAATACTTATTTGGCACCCTCTATATCCTGAGTGCTAGGGTCACAAAGTAAACAGAAGGGACAGGCTCCTTTGTCATGGAAAATGTGCCCTAAAGAGAAAATATAGAATGTCAAAAGCAAGGACTAGGAAGAAAGTAGAATAGAATGTATTCATCGACTATGCTACACAGCCAGTGGCTTACAATGATGGGCATTTATTCTTGCTCATGGATCTACTGTTTGGCTTGGGTTTGGCTGACCTAGGCAAGGCTTGGCCACCAGCCACCAGTTCAGTTCAAGTCCATTCCACGTGCCTCTTCTGTGACCTGCAGGTTAGTCAAGGTATGCTACTCTCATTGCTGAGGTAGAGGTGAAGTGTGCAAGCCCAACAACTCAGTCACATCTCAAACCTCTGCTCGTGTCATGTCCACTAATATCCTATTGGCCAAAAGAAGTCACAGCCAAGCCCAAAATCATGGAGTAAGAAAGTAAACTCCATCCACAACTGGAAGGGGAAGGCAATAAACATCTTCTGGGCAATAATCCAAACTATCACACAGAATGATGTGACTAGGGATGCTTGGGTGGCTCTGCGGTTGAGCATCTGCCTTTGGCCAAGGGTGTGATCCTGGAGTCCGGGGATCAAGTCCCTCATCGGGCTCCCTGCATGAAGTCTGCTTCTTTCTCTGCGTGTCTCTGCCTCCCTCTCTCTGTGTCTCTCATGAATAAATAAGTAAAATTTAAAAAAATAAGAATGATGTGACTAAAAATGGGCCCATTGAGGAAGCACTAAGGAAACATAGAGAGCTGTAAACTTTGTCTGAAGGTGTCTGAAAAAATTCAGAGAGGAGGTGACATTTGAGCTGGACCTCAAATGAATCATCTCAAATGGCACCAAGCCAGAAAGCAAGGAACATCTCAATCAGATAGACTGGGTGACACAAAGCCACACCTATGATAAGCATATTGGAAAGTACATTGGTGAAGCAGAGGGAGAACAAGTTCTCATGAAGACAAATGTTAGTGGTTTAAGAGCACAGGAGCCAATGTGCTTGGATCTGCACACATAGAAGAAGGACGCCACCAGGCATAAGGTGGAAAACAGGTAAGTACTATTCCACATGCTATTCAAATATATCTGTTATAACCTCACACCTGTTAGGATGGCTATTATCAAAAGAAGAGATAACAAATGTTGGTGGGGATGTGGAGAAAGGGGAACCCCTGTGTCATGCTGGTGAGAACAGAAATTGGTACAACCACCACAGAATATGGTATGGAGTGTCCTCAAAAATCTAAAAATAGAGCTACCCGATGACCCAGCACTTCCACTTCTGGGTATATATCCAAAGAACAAGAAAACAGGAACTCAAAGAGGTAGCTGCACCCTCATGTTCCTGCAGTGTTATTCACAACAGCCAACACACAGAAACAGTCTAAGTGTCTCACAGTAGATGAATGGACAAAGAAAATGTCACACACATACACACACACACACACACACACACAGGAATATTATGCAGCCATAAAAAGAAGGAAATACTGCCACTTGTGACAACACCGATGAATCTGGAGGACATTACACTAAGTGGAATAAGCCAGCTACAGAAAGACAAACACTTATAGGCAGAATCAAAAAAAATCCAAACTCACAGAAACAGAGTAGCATGGTGATTACCAAGGGCTAAAGGGGGAAGGAGCAGGGGAATAGAGAAATATTGATCAAAAAATCCAAACTTCCAATTATAAGATGAATAAATCCTGGGCATCTAATGTACAGTGTGGTGACTACAGCTGACAATACTATATTGTATATTTGAAAGCTGTTGAGAATAGATCTGAAAAGTTCTCACCATACACACACACATACACACACACACACACACACACGGTAACAGTGTGAGGTGATGAGGGTGTTGACTAACCTTACTGTGGTAATTATTTCACAATATATATGTGTATCACATCAAACCATCATGCTATACACCTTAAACTTGCATAATGTTATACGTTGATTATATCTCAATAAAGCTGGAGTCAGAGGGAGAGGGAAGATCTGTGATGTAGTATACCCAAAGTGATCCTCCTAATTTGCCATGATTCTGAAAAGGCAGGCTAGAGATTTGAGGGAGTCAATCTGGCAAAGATAGTCTCAGAATTGAAGAACTGAAGGGCACAGACCCATGTCTGCCCCAACTAGCTTAGTGATTTCTTTGCTCTTCAGTTCTTCTTATATGAAATGACAGAAGTTGCACAACATAAGCTAATAATACAGCAAATTACAGGCTCTTGAATACCTGTTGAACAAACAAATGAATATTTAATGCAGCATTATTTATAATTATAAAATTGTAGAAATTACACAAAGGATCTCAATAGGGCTATAATTAAATTAGGGTATGTTCATACCTTGGAATATTATGTAGCTATGTAAAATTTTCTAGTAAAAAAATTCACTATTGAAAATGTGGAAAATACAGAAAGATGTCAAGAAGAAAATAAAGATTACTCTCCAGAGATAACCTCTATTAACATTTTGGAGGATGTCCTTCCATTCCATGTGGGGTTTTTTTGAGTGTGTAGGCATTATGCACCCATGTGTAGTTAGCTAACACAGCTGAAAGCATATCAAATTTATGAATTTGGATCCTGATTTTATCCCTCGTAATATTATTTTGAGGTGTTTTTCCATACCTATAGATTCTTGCAAAACAGTTTAATAACATAAGAAATTGGTACTGATTTTACAAGGATGGAAAACTGGGAAACAAAATCACATATTCAATATGATTTCAGTTATACATTTCATAGAGACAGGTGTGTATGTGTTTTGTGTAGGTCTGTATGAATCACTGTAAGGAAATGTACCCAAGGTTGATGGTGGTTGTCTTTGGGTCATGGGGTTACAGTTCCCTGTCTCCAGCAATTGGCTTCATTTCTATCTCCATGAGTGCACACAAGAACACACATACATGCCCAACTGTCCTCACCTGCCAGGCCTTTGCCCATGCTATTCCCTCTACCTGGGATGCCTTTCCCTCATTTCTATTTATTTCGATTCTTCATATGTCCAAAACCCTCTTTCAAGAAGCCTTTTGAAAAACCACTGCATGAATAATGAAATTTGTTTAGACAGGCTCTGCATAATATTACAAGTTATAGACATACCATAATTTATTTAATTAAGGGGCTTTGGGTAATTTCTCAATTTCTCTCCTGGTTGTGTCACACTGGGGAAGTAAAATCATCCTTCTGATCCCAAATCTCTCATCAGTAAAATTATAATAGTAGCTGCCTCAAAGGGTTGTTATAAGGATTAAAGGAGAGAATGTATTTCAAAGATCTGCCCAAAAGTAGTCAAGTTCATTTCAGTAAATATCAACAAATGTCAGGTCCCCTGTCCACCTTCCTAGTATCAAATCTCTGCACTATTTTCTGGGTAGTATTTTGCCTATATATTCACTATATTCTGCCAAAGTTTACTTTTAAGTCTCCTGGAGTCAAGGATGATGTAGTTGCTAAGAACAAAACCTCCAAATTAGTCAGAATTGGCTTGCATCCCAGCTCTGACATCTTCTAGCTGTGTGAGCTTCAGCAAATGATTTTGCCTCTCAAAGCCTCAGTTTTCCCACATGAGAAATGGGTTTAATGTTTGGGGTTTGGAGGGCTCAAAGGATAAGGTACATGAACTTCTTTGAACAGTGTGTGGCATACTGGATGTGCCAAAAAGGTTTGTAATTCCTACTTCATGGGGTTATCATGAAGATTGAATGGATTTATGTCTGCAAAACCCACATCCAGAGTCCTGGCAGGCATGGAGCAAGCCCTCTATAAACATGAATAATATAATCCAGTGTTTGGTAAACAAATCCGATGTCCCTTTCCCCCCTGAGTAACTATATAGATATTAGTCAATCCCTTTCATACCAAAATGGCCTGTTCTCTCCAATTCACTGGGGTTCCCCTGAGCTAACTTAGCCATCCTCTCCCTCCCCTGACCCCATCCTAAATGAATGGATTCCTGGAGCCAAGTGGGATGGTCCTCCCTCACCACAAGGGCCCAAGGGCCAGGTAACTAATGTCTGGCTAATTGGGAGCCAAGCAGAAACTGGCGCTGGAGGACATCCGCCAGGCTTATTGCATTTCCTTCTCCCATAAAGGAACCCTACGGCCCAGCCCAGCCAGCTCCTCTCATCAACCAGCTAATGGGGTTACAAGATTCGACTCCCCAGGAAGCTGACTTTAATAATGGGATGCCAAGGAAAGAATGATGCTAGCAGGGAAAGGGAGGAGGGCAGGTGAGGGTATGAATCTACAGCTGAGTGACACATCCTATATGAAGTTGATTCATGTCGGAGCAAATCTGGGCAGGGACCAGCTGATTCTGGCGGTGAAGTTATTGCTCTGCCAGTTTAATATTTCGCCATCTGCTAACTGAAGGCTCCACTGCCTGCTGGGTCCTATAAAGACTTTTATTTATTATATTACACATGGCAACATCTGCCACCGGATGAGGCTGTACTCGGCGCCCTAATTAAACAAACACACACTCCGCCACGGCAGAGGACTGGGTCTCACTGTGAATGAGCAGAATTGTTGCAGATAGTTAAAACTTGGAGTGTCCTGGCATGAAGAGTTTTCCCGAGAAAAGGCAGCATGCAGAATGTTCAGCTCCCCTCCTGATGCTCACTAAAGATTTATAGTTGATTAAAAGTAGGCTGGAAAAAAAGCTCTTAAAAGATAGGCTGGGTTTTAATCTCCTCCATCCTGTCTCACTTCCCAACAGAACTTGAATTTTAGGACTTGGTTTGGCCAGCAGTCAGAATTCCTGGTCTGCTTTTCCTATGGCATGGTCCCCAGCTGTGCTACCTTTCAGTCACCCCGTGGCTCTCAGGAATGCTGAATGTCCATGCTGAAACAAGAGGCCCCATAGATTTTTAAAAATGAGTTTCTAGGGGTTCCATTCATTTCTTCACCTGTGCCCTCACTCAGTAAATACTGAATCTATTAAGTGAGCTGGTGAATTAGGTCGCCTACATTTCTGTCTCCATAAAACACACATTTGAGTGATGTCTTTGAGTGGACAAATAAACAAGACAATTAGAGATTCTGGTAAGTGCTAGGATGGAAATAGAGGGAGTGACATGTTACAGAGTGCCAGATGTGGACTGGTATATGGCGGCATTAGTGTCCTATGGCTGCTGTACCAAGTCACCACAAACTTAGTGGCTTATAACAACACAAATTTATTATCTTATAGTTCTATAGTTCAGAAGTCCGACATGGGTCACACAGGGTCAAAATGAGGGTGCTGGAAGGGCTGTGTTCCTTCTGGTGGCACTAAGAGAGACTATGTTCCCCTTACTTTTCTAGCTTCTAGAGGCCACCTGCATTTCTTGGCTCCTGGCCCCTTCCTCCACCCACAGAGGCCACAACAGAGCATTTCTGTGACCCTGTTTGCATTGTCACACTTTTTTCTCTGACTCTACTCTTCTGTTTCCTTCTCCCACTTTTAAGGAGTCTTATGATTCCATTCACCCCTTCCAGATATCCCAGAACAATCTCCCTCACATACAGAGATTAGTAACCTTGATTCTATCTGCAATCTTAACTCTCCTTGGCCATGCAACCTAACATATTTTCACAGGTTGGAGAGATTCTGATGTGGACATCCAGCAATCATAGGTTGTTATCCCACCTGCCATGAGGGGCACAGGGCTATTTTAGATACAACAGGCCTTAGGAGGGCTTCTCTGAGACGTGAAAATGAGAAAATGACACAAGCAGAAGGAAAAGGAAGTGCAAAGATCCACTGGCAGGAAAGAACTTGGGAGTATTAAACAGTGTTAAAGGGAAGCTAGCTGTGGGCTTGAGGTAGTCACACAGTTGTGGGCCAGGAAAAGGTGGTCCAAGATGAAGCTGAAGAGGTAAAAGTGGGTCAGATCCTGTAGAATCATACATGCCTTATGGAGACAGCCTGGTACAATGATTGAAACACCAGACATAAGAAGGGAATTTATTTCCATTTAGCATCTCATTTTTAACAAATCCTGTGCCAGAACCTATAGATATATCATCTTGTTTAATTCTGCAAGTACATAAGGTATGCTTTGCCATTCCCTTCTTATGGGTGAGGAATTAGTGACCTACACAGTAAAGTGGTGGAGAACAAGACTTAACCCTGTCTGACTGGCTACTGATCTGACTCCAAAGCCCATGCCCTCCTGCACCCCTCTCCCCGCTGCAGGCTGTTATCCAAATGATTCTGCCTTCTATGCATGTGTGACTATGATGCCACATCACTCTATCTCCTTCTTCCTCCTTCCATTTGATAGACAGGCTTCAGAACCCAAAAATAACATGCAGTCAAGTATCCCACTCACTTGTGCATTGTTCGTTGCTGCTTTATGAAGAAAGGTGCATTAAATTCTTGTTTATCCTGAAGAGGCTGACTCATTGAAGAAATAGAGATTTACATTCTCCAATCCCACTAGGGAGGATATTAGTTGGAACACTTGGCTAAGTTGCTGGAACAGGTGACTCAAGATAAAATGGCTCAAATAAGGTAGGGATCTATTTCTATTTCACATACTGGTCCAGAGGTAAATACTCGAGGCTGTCATGGTTCTTCTGCACCTTGCAATCAGCCATGGGCCCAGGATCCCTCTATCTTACTGTTCTTTCTTCCAGATTATTGTCCTCATTCACATGATTGAATGAAATTGGCTTCCCACAACCCCACTAAATTCCCCACCTGCAGGAAGATGTTAGAGAGGATAGAATGCAAGCATTTTCCTTTCAAATGGCATGACTTGAAGTTGCACACATCACTTCTGCTCCCAACCCATTGGTAGCTACTTAGTTGTATGTCCATGCATAGTTGCAAGAGAAGCTGGGAAACAGTCTCTCGCTGGATGGCCATGTGCTCAGTTAGAGCTTGTGAGGTTCTACTTAGAAATAGGAATAGGATAAAATCAGTGCCAGGGTATAACTAGCATTCTCTGCCACGAAGGATGACTGCCCTTATTTGTTGATCTAAAGTCTAGTCCTTCCTTTTCTACTGCATATTACTTAAAAACAAACAAACAAACAAAAGCCACAGTAAATGCCTGTTTTCCAGAAAAGGGAACCAGATTAATTTCTCTTTTTCTTTCAGGGACTTAAGTAAAAATGGCCTGGGCCTAAGTTGATCCTCCTTAATTTCCTGTCCCTAGGAAAGGCACAGGGGTGGTGGATAGATACACAAATCTGATCTGGCACAAGACATCTTAAGGGGAGAGTCCTTGGGACAGAAAGCTCTGTGCAAGAAAGAAAGAATGAGGTACCAAGAGCTGTAGCTAGGGGAGCCCAGGGAGTCAAATGCAGACGTGACTGGAGAAGGATGACTATAAGAGTTATCCGGTTGCTTGTAGTGAAGCCCAACAGTGACAGATCAGTGCTCGTCGGCGCCATCTGTGGCAGTGACGAGCACTAAAACGCTGACAAATCCCAGAGCTTTTTCTCTACTTTAGAGTGGAAGAAGAAGGACTTCTTCTCTTTTCTTTTCTTTTTTTAAGATTCTATTTATTTATTCATGAGAGACACAGAAAGAGGGAGGCAGAGGGAGAGGAAGAATCCCCACAGAGCAGGGTGCCTGATGCAGGGCTCAATCCAAAGACCCCAGTATCACCACCTGAGCTGAAGACAGATGCTCAACTGACTGAACCACTCAGGTGCCCGGAGGACTTCTTAACAACATAAGAACCCTGGTCTTATAGAGAAAACTTCCAATTTTTTACCACTCAATATGATGTTAGCTGGGGCTTGTCACAGAACTCTGGGATTCTTGGATGATCCATGGTAGAAGAAAGCCCCAAAAAGGTAATATGGGACTTCTGGCCAACCCTGAGGGTGGAATTTCAAGCAATTCTGATTTAATTCAGGAAAGAAAAAAAAAAGTGACAGTACTTGCTCCTGAGGTGTTTGCAGAAATGCTTATGTCCGTCAACAAATAAAAGAGGTGAAAATAAACATTCTCTGAAGATCTCTTTAAGTCATGTGCAGAAACACTATAGGTCAATAAAATGTCAAAGATCTGGCTTATAAAAGTGTCAAAAAAAACCTCATGAAGCACCAAGGTGACCCACTAAAAATACTCCAAGTGCAATCTGTGATCAAAATCCTACTTAAAAGATTGTTTATCTGAGAGAACTAGAGGATCAGGGCAGGCCCAAGGAGTAAGGAACTTTCAGTGGGTCTTGGGGGAACATATTTACAATAGTAAATCTCTGACACTCATGTAAGTTTGGGACCTGTTCTCCACAAACGACCATCCATAAACGACCTCAAATGTTTCATCCACGAAACGGGCTGAATACTCTAAGAGCTGGGCCACATTAAGGGTTAGGAGAACACACGGGAAGCAAGAACCTAAACTCAGTTTAAGCAATTTACTGAGGAGGCAGCATCTGAGCCACATGGTGGAGGAAATGAGGGATCTTGATGAGGAAAGATTGTGTGCAAATACAAGACAATGGGAGCATTCCCACCTCACCGAGCCTTTATCTCCTCATCAGTGAAGTGGGCTACAAGGTTATGGGGAGGGTCAGAAATAATGTTTGTCAAACACCCAGGACAGGTGTGTCATTAAAAAAACAAACAAACAAACAAAAACCCACATAAGTGAATATTATTAAAATAACAGCCAACCATTGACTGTAGCAAAGTGGGGCTAGAATCAGAGACTCCCACATTAGCCCAATGCTCTAAAGGGAGACAAAGTACCCCCTACAAGGTCCCCATGGAGAAGCAAACACAAATTATCTCTGCTGGAAAGAATTTCCTACTGAAGCCCTCAGGACTTCCACAGATTAAGATCAAACCTCCATGAGCTCACAAAGGCCATCAAACTCATTAGGAAATAAGCAACTGTGAGAATCAACAGAAAAAATAAACAATATACTTTTACCTCCACTGACTTCAGATACTGAAAACACAAGAACAACCAAATATATAAGATAATCATGTTTAACACATGTATTTAAAGAAATTAAATATGGAATATAGGAAAATGAGAAAGTAACCAAAGATGATAAAAAATGATCATAGTTGCAAAAGAACCAAACAAAATGTTTAAAAATATACAAAAAATGAAAGAGATCATTGAACTTAAAAACTCAGTTCAGATTTTTAAAAATAGAATAAAAGGGAACTGAAACTTGAAGACACATCTGAAGAAGTTATCCAGAATGCAGCACGGACAGGGAGATGAACACTATTAACCATTTAATAGAGAGGTCAGCCCCTCTATTAAAGAGGCTTAATCTCTACATAGGTTCCTAAAAAGAGGACAGAGCAAGACAGACTACTTAATACATGTCTCTTTGGAGTCCGAGGAGGAGAGAGTAGAGAGATTAGAGGAGATATAGTGTAAAAAGTAATAGTAGGGGCGCCTGCGTGTCTCAGTTGATTAGGCATTTTGGCTCAGGTCGTGATACCCAAATCATGAGATTGAGTCCTGTGTCAGGAGGCCTAAGCATGGAGCCTGCTTAAGAGTCTCTCGACTCCTAACTCTGGGAAATGAACAAGGGGGTAGTGGAAGGGGAGGTGGGCAGGGGGATGGGGTGACTGGGTGATGGGCACTGAGTGGGGCATTTGATGGGATGAGCACTGGGTGTTATGCTATATGTTGGAAAATCGAACTCCAATAAAAAATATACAAAAAACTTAATTAATTTAAAATATTCTCTCTCAAAAAATAAAAAAATCAAAACCAAAATTAATAAATAATAAAGTGATGGTGGATGGGCATTTTCCAGAAATGGCAAAACATATAATTCTCCAGATACAACAAGCATGACATTATATAAACAAGAAAAATAAAAAGAAATCCATACTTTGATTGCAAATACGTAGACTGCAATGAAACCACAAAATATCAAAGAGAAAAGACGTAAAAGCTCCCAGGGGAAAAAGGTTTTTTTAAAAAGAGGGAAAAGATTACCTTCTAAAGAGCAATGGTTAGGTCATCAACTGAGTTTTTAGCTATAGCAGTAAAAGCCAGAAGACTCTAGGCTAAAATCTCCAAAGTTTCAAAAGTAATATAACCATCATTCTAGGACTGTGCACCAGGCAGACCTATCTTTTAAAAATGAGTGTGAGATCATGACATTTCCATACAAACAAAAACAGAGATTTAATTACTAACAAATCTTCACTGGAGGAATTCTAAATGAAACAGAAAAAGAAAAATAGTGTTAGAGAAAAAGATCTTGGGTGCAAGAAGAAATGGTTAGCAAATAAACTCCTAAACCAGTAGGTAAATATAAAACATTGTATTAAATATTAATGATAACATTCTAACTTGTAAGATTTTAAAAACAGACAAAATTGAAACAATTACAACACTGACATTTAAGTCAGGAGGAAAATGCTGGCATTAAAGTATTGTGAAGTTCTATTATTTGAAAGGAGAAATATTTATAATATGATACCATTTTTACAAAGTTCAAAAGCAAGCAAAAATAGAGAATAATGCATTCATGATAAAGTTAACAAAGCAAAAAAAAGAATGAAAAACACAAAAGAGGAAAGATAGTAGATTTCTATATGAGAATGGGGAGGGGATGGTACTGGGAAGTAATATCTGAGCAGATCCAGCAATATGGACAATTTTAGTTAATAAGTGATTCCATGGGTCCTTATTTTATTAACATGCTTTGTAACTTACATACCTTACATAACTTACATATACAAACTTATATGTATTCTTTTGTGTGTTTTAAATATTGCCTTAAAATAAATTAAATGATGAAGCAATAAGAGGATAGATTGCCTAAAGACAAGAACAAAACCAAAGCTTTTCTGTATATGCCATTTGTTGTGCACACAGTGTGCCCTGAACAAATATCTACTTATATTACTTCCACGAATCTGTTCTCCTTAGTGAATTACAAAAGGACGAGGAAAAAACAAGGTCTCCCATAAGCAAATGGCAGGGAAGTCAAAGGGAGTCTAAATTCTATATTATAGTATATAATGTAGTATAATAGGCATGATACTGGTAATATTAACAGAAGAATAAACCAGTTTCTCAGCCACCAATTACACTGTCTCTGTGGCTTTGGGCAGGAAGCCTGCCTTTAGCTTCTCAGGACTTCAGGTTGTTACAATCATGATGGATGATCCCATAAGGAACCAAACAAGATCAGTGGAATTCATTCATTTGGCTGGTGCCCTGGGAACTCTTGCATTTCCCCCAGCTCTGCTGGCCTCCTCGCATTATGGTAGTAATGGGTCCGTACCACGCAGACTAACAATGACATGGAAGAGAAAGACCTGAGATCACAAAGCTAGCATCCCAGACTAGCCACAACAGTTCAAGAATAAACACTTCTCACATGTAGTCCAAAGGAACAGAGGGGTGGTTAGGAGAGCAGGGAGGGCATGCTTAGAAATCACACACTGGGGGTGCCTGGGTGGCTCAGTCAGTTAAGCACCTGCCTTCAGTTCAGGTCATGATCCGGGGTTCCTGGGATTATGTCCCAAATTGGGCTCCCTCCTCAGTGAGGAGCCTACTCCTCTCTCCTACTTGTGCTTTCTCTTGCTCCCTCACTCTCTCTCTCAAATAAATAAATAACATTTTTAAAAAAGAAAGAAAAGAAATCACACCATGTACCTGCAGCTTGCTGGCTGTGTGTCTGGGATGGATTATTTTGCCTGCACAAGACTCAGTTTTTCATTAGGAAAATGAGAATAATAATGTGTAACTCAAGGATTATTAGGAAGATACCTGCTTGGTCCAGCACCTAGTAGGTATCCCCAAAATACCAGTTGCCTTTCCCTAGTAAGTTCCATACACATCTTCACCTCTGATCCCCAATTTTAAATAAAGAAAAGAGTGCAATCATGAGTGACAGAGGGAAAAAAAATGCTATTTTAAAACTACTACTGACTGCAGCTGCTTCTGCCCCTAAGGGAGAGACATTATTTCTCTCTAGACTAAATATATTTTCTTTAGCAAAATTTTTTGATAGGCAGCTCTGGTTATGAAAAGTGAGAGCCCCCCCAGGGCACAGTTTAGAAGGAGACCGTGAAACAAAGAGGTAGCTAAACAGCTCTGCATTATAAAAATGAACAGGAAGGCTGGGGTTTGACAGCTTGCTGAGAAATGGGGTGATGGGTAGAAACACACTGCCACAGCAACTCCCATCTCTACCTGACAACCAACTGCATCCTCCTCCCCTGCTGTATTTCCCTCATTAGAAATCCTCACCATCTTACTTATGGTATACTCTATTTATTTGTTTACTGTCTGTCATTTCCTCTAGCATGTAAGCTCCATGAAGGTAGAATTTTTACCCTTTTTATTCACTGCTTCTTTCCCCAGAGCCCATAAGTGTGCCTGGGAAATATGAGGTATTCAGTACACATTTCTTCAATAAATGATTAAAAGGAGAATATTGAGGAATTTTGAGGCAGAACTGCCACAGCTGATCTGCAGATCAGTGGGAATAAATGACTATTGCTTTAAGTTTGAGTTTAGGGGTTGTTTGTTGTATAGCATTGTAGTAGCAGCAGCTGACTGATACAGTTAACAATACTGGCTGGGTTCAGAAAGGATAAAAATCACATCACTGTTAGATGGCTGACTGAGGTTTTGGAGTCAGACCAGTCTGGATTTAATCCTGTCCCATCACCTCTGAGCTTTTGTTTTCTTCTCTATAAGGAGTAAGTCCTCCATAAGAAGCAATCAAACGATACTTACTTCCTCATGGATAACTATAAGGATTAAATCACCATCCCCCCGCCCCATAATCCTTCAATAAGTGGCAGTAGCCATTAGTATCTACTCAAACAACTCTGATGCTTGATGGGTTCACTTAATCTCCATGTAAAGTCAGTTCTGCTTTAAAAAAAAAAATGAGCATAAGATTTTGATCCTCTACAATATTTGAAATTAAAGATGTGGAATTTATATAACATTTTCGTCCAATGAATTTGCAAAATAAAATCCTAATACTCAAAGCTTATGAATCAAAATGGTTATTCTCATTCAGTGAAAATTGGTACTGTTTCCTTCTTTTCATTTTTTTTAAAAAAGTAATAGCACCACATTTTATTAAGAATCATGGAAATCTGTAGATATTTCAACCCTTTACCTACTTTCCAGAACCTATGCTAAGAAAATTATCATAAATACTTTTAAAGGCTTTATGAATGCAGATCTTTAATGAAATATAATCAATTGGCATTCCACACCCATTCAGAAATGGAAAATCACAACTGAATGTTATTTTCACCACACACACACACACACACACACACGCCAGATAAGCTACAAAACCAGTTTTTAAAAACCCTTCAGTGAGCTAAGGACACATATAAACCCAAATCAACTAAATTTCAGGAGGCATGTATCATTTTAGGGGAGAAAAGAAATTTACCATTGATCTTATCCCTGGCGGAACTAGAGGAGGAAGAGCAGTGATAAATGGGGTAAAGAGAAAACAGCCGAACTCCCAGAAAACTAGTAATGGCCCTGTGTAGGCTAGCACAAGAGATTAGAATCCCAAGGAAGACAGTCTGGCAGCCATGGCTTCATACACACACACACGCACACACACACGCACACACACACACACACACACTCCTGCCCACAAATTTCTTCTCATTATTTTTAAAGGTCTGCAGTGCAAACTCCCTCACTTACCCATCTGGCTACAAGAAGTGAAAAGATAGCATCCTCTTCCCATTTCTACTCCTAATCAGGGAAGGCCTTGACCAGTTTAAGAAGCCAGTGGTTCCTCTGGGTCAGCTTAAAAAGTCCAAGAGGCACATCAACTTTTCCACCTTCATGAGACCACCATTTACTTGGCCTCCAGAGGTTCTCCACTTGTGCCTCAGCCTCTTCTCACCATGTGTGAAGGGAGATATAGTTGCTCCAATAAAAAATCTCTTTTCATTTTAAGGATTTACTCTAATCATAATAGAAAGAAGTTGGAGGATAACAAATACAATATGGGTCAAATAAAAAGCTTATGAATGTTTAAAAAAAAAAAGAATCCCAAGGAACTCTGGTCACAGAGCAGATCTTCACCCATCTTTGAATACTTTCTCACAGGTCTTTACTAACACTTGGGGGACAGGAGACCAAAACAGGAGTGAAAAGTGAAAGAGTTCTCCTTGAAAATGTAAAGCCTCCACAAAGTGAAAGGCAGCTGTTTTTTTCTGAAACAAAAGGAGTCAGGCTAGGTAAAGGAGCTAAGAAAGATCCACCAGAAGCATTCTGGACAAGCAGTGCAACAGAGATGCTCTAAAGCTCTCCAGGCTTGCACCCAGAAAAGCCCGGAGGAAGGGCAAGAGAACTAAAAAAACATCTTCTCAGGGTATTCTGGACTCCATGACGAGTAGAAATGTCCCCTTCAGAATACCCAGGGGCAGAGCACCAAGGTTAAAACAGATCTCACAAAGTTCAGAAAGCAGAGAAAATGAGACTGGAGAGCAAGGAGAGCATTCCAATGACCCTGAGGGCAGGCACTAAAACTTTAAAGCATAAGAAGTTTCTTATAGCTCCAAAAGCTAATGGTTCAGCTTTGAATCTCAAGCAGTTTTTTTGTAATTTCACCAGTACACAGATCCCAAGACCCATTAAAGTGAAAGTTCTGATTCATCATCAAAACATTTCAAACTTTGGTAAACTGAAAAAATCTTAAACTGCAACAAAGTCCAGGCTGAACTCAACTACAGGTCAGATGGACTCAGCTCCCACTCTAACAGCCTAACATAAGAAAAGGTGCAGTCTTTTCTGGAAGTAAATATTATTTTACTTTAGTCTCTACTGATCTCTAATGCAAAAACGTCCAGTAAACAATCAAATATTAAAAGACATTAATGATTTTTAAAGGAAAAAAAATGTAGCCTAGAGTTAAGAGAGCAAATAATCAAAAGAAACAGAGCCAAAAATGATCCAGATATTGAAATTATTAGATAGGACCTTTAAAATAATTATAATAAAAATGCTTTTAAAAATTGAACAGGGGGTTCCTTGGGTGGCTCAGTATGTTGAGCAAGAATCTACCTTCGACTCAGGTCACAATCCCCAAAGTCCTGGGATCCTGCCCCATGTTGGGCTCCCTGCTCAGTGGGGAGTCCACTTCTTTCTCTCTCTCTGCTCCTCCCCACTCATGTGCTTTCTCTCTCTCTCTCTCTCTCTCAAGTAAATAAATAAAATCTTTTTAAAAAATCTAATGGAAATGGTAAACAACATGTATAAAGAGGAAATTTAAGCAGAGAAATGTTTAGCAGGAAATGTTAGAAATGTTAGTTGGAAATCACATGGAATAATTAGAAATGAAAAACACAGTATTAGAAATGAATAATTTGTTAAATGAGAAACCTGGGGGGGGGGGTGGAAACAGAGGAAACTATCATTTAACTAAAAGGAAGACCAATAGAGTATCCAAATTAAATCACAAAAAGAAAAGATAATGAAAAAATCAGAACATAATATTCAACATTTGTGGAACAATATCAATGGGTCCAACTTGGTATCAAGTGGTGTGAAGAAGTACCAGAGAAGAAGAGAAAAAAATGGGGTCGAAGATACATTTGACATGATAATAAATAGCTGAAAGCATTTCAAAATGGATGAAATACATAAATCCATAAATCTATAAGTCTCAGTGAAACCCCAAGCAAGATAAATATAAAGAAAATTAAATCTAAACACATCAGTCAAAATCATGAAAACTAATAATAAAGAGAAAACCTAAAAAGCAAAAAGAGCAAAATGACATACTATATAAAGGAAAAGAAAATAAATGATATCTGACTTCTTATCACAGAAGCTAGGAAACAGAAGCCAGAAAACTATGGCTAATTATATCTTTAAACTATTAAAAGAATGGGATACCTGGGTGGCTCAGTCAGTTAAGTGTCTGCCTTCAGCTCAAGTCATGATCTCTGGGTCCCAGGATAGAGCCCCATGTCAGGCTCCCTGCTCAGCAGGGAGTCTGCTTTTCTTTCTTTCTTTTTTTCTCTCCTTCTCTCTTTCTTTCTTTCTTTCTTTCTTTCTTTCTTTCTTTCTTTCTTTCTCTCTCTCTTCCCTTCCCTCCCTCCCTCAAATAAATAAATAAAATCTTTAAAAAAAATAAGGTATTAAAAGAAAAAATGGAAGCAGAGAAATTATATCTAGTAAAAAATATCCTTCAAAACAGATAACATAATATCCTCAGAGACACAAAAGCTGAGAGTTGCTGAAAGAAGTTCTTCGGATTGAAGGGAAATTATACCAGGCAGAACCTCAGCTCTGTTAAAAAGAATAAAGAGCATCAGAAAGGGTAAATATTTGTGTTTAAATGGAAAAGACCTTTTGTGGACCTCTAATTTTGTCTATATTTTCTCAAATTGTCTTTAATTAATGTTGACTGCATGATCCAGAAATAATACTGTATTATGGGACTTACAACTAGGTCAAAAGAAAACAAAAGCACAAAACACAGAATTGGGTATAAGTATAATTATGCTGTAGTATAGTTTTTACATTGCTTATTAAGTAAATATTATTGTACAGTATACAGTGAAGAAGTACACTGTAGTCTTTATAGCAACTTAAAAAGTTACAATAAAGGTATATCCTACCTAATCATACAAGAGATAAATATAATATTTTAAAATACACAATTTTCCCAAAAGAAGACAAGAGTGAACAAAGAAATAAAAGAAATAAAATAAATATAAAACAAATGCCAAGATGGGGGACATAAATCTAACTATATTACTAACTACAATAAATGTAAATGGACTAAGCACTGTCATAAAAAGGCAGAGATTCTCAAATTGGATATAAAAAACAAGACCCAATTAAATGTTGGTTTCAAAAAAACAAAAATTTATTATACAGATACAGACAGGTAGAAAGTAAAAGGATAGAAAACATATACCATGAAACAAAGTAATATGACATTATTTTGTTAACATCAGACAAAGTAGCCTTTAAGACAAAGAGTCTGCAAATGAAGAAGGACATTTCAAAATGATAAAAGGACCAATTCATTAGGAAGATTAAAAAATGACAAATATATACCCACCTAACAACACAATTCTAAAACTCATGAAGACCACAGTAACAGAATTGAAAAAAGAAATAAATTTACAATCGCAGTTGGAGAATGTATGCCCTCTCTCAGTAATTGATAGAATGATAGACAGAAAATTCAGTAAAAATAAAGAAAATCTGAACAACTCTATCAACCAAATTGACATATTATAGGATTCCACATCAAACTACTGCAGAAAAAATACTCTTTTACTGTGAACTTGGACCATTCAGTGAAATAGCCCATATTCTGAGTCATATAACAAATTTTAATGAATATCAAGGAATGAAACCATACAGAAGAACACATAGTATGAGATTAGATATCATTAAAAATGAGATATCTAGAAAATCCCTCCAAGTATTGGGAAATAAATAAACTTTCCTAAATAACCCATAGATTAAAGAAGGAATCACAAAAGAAATAACAAAATATTTTAAAGTGAATAATTATGAAAATACAACAAATCAAAATTTGTGGGATAAAGCTAAAGCAGCTTAGAGGAAAATATATGGCTTTAAATACATATATTGGAGAAATATATATAAATGATAATCTACTCTTCTATCTTAGGTAAAGTAAGTAGAAGAAAAAATACTGAAGTGTAAATACAGAGTCTTAACAATAATAAAGAAAAAAACACACACAAATTATCAACATCAAGAATGAAAATAAAACACTGCTAGAGATCTTACAGATATTTTTAAAAGATAAACAAATATTAAAACATTATAGGAATCAATCAATAATTTGCATTAACTAAATGAAACCACAAATTACCAACCTTGAAAACAAAGGAGGGATCCCTGGGTGGCGCAGCAGTTTGGCGCCTGCCTTTGGCCCAGGGCGCGATCCTGGAGATCTGGAATCAAATCCCACGTCAGGCTCCCAGTGCATGGAGCCTGCTTCTCCCTCTGCCTGTGTCTCTGCCTCTCTCTCTCTTTCTCTCTCTGTATGACTATCATAAATAAATAAAAAAAATTAAAAAAATATTAAAGAAAACAAAGGAAATAAATAACTTTGTATCTATTAAAGAAATTTAATTTTGTAAGAAAAACCTTCCCATAAAGAAAACTTCAAGTATATATGGTTTACTAGTGAATTCTATAAAATATTAAAGGGGGAAAGAATATAAATCCTGCACAAATTTGGAAACAGAAGAAGAGGTATCACTTAACCTAGAAGACCAGCATAACCCTGACACTAAAGTCTGACAAAAATATAAGAACAGACCAATATCTCTCATGAAGACCGACACAAAAATTCTAAACAAAATATTAGCAAATGGAACCCAGCAATACATAAAAAGGATAATACATTATGACCAAGTAGGGTTTATTCTAAGAATAACATGAAAATCAATAAATGTACATCATCACACTAACAAAGTAAAAGAAAAATCATCTGATCATCTCCAAATACACGGAAAAAGCATTTGACAAAAATCGCTAGTCTTTCATGAACAAAACATTCAATGAATTAGAAATAGATGGGACCATCCTTAATTTGATAAAGTACACCTATGAAAAAACTTCAGTTAATATTATAATTAATGCTAAAACATTAAACCTTTTTCTCCTAAAATCAGAAACAAGGGGATCCCTGGGTGGCTCAGCGGTTCAGCACCTGCCTTTGGCCCAAGGTGTGGTCCTGGAGTCCTGGGATCAAGTCCCCTGTCGGGCTCCCGGCAGGGAGCCTGTTTCTCCCTCTGCCTGTGTCTCTGCCTCTCTCTCTCTCTCTCTCTATCATGAATAAATAAATAAAATCTTTTTTAAAAAATCAGAAACAAGACAAGGATGACCACTCTCATCACCTGTTCCTGAAGTTCCTAGCCAGGACAAAGGCAAGTAAAGGAAACAAAGGGCATAGAGTTTGAAAAGAAGTAAACTGTTGTTATTTACAGGAGTATTTCTTTAAAACCCTGAAACAGGGGGTTATGTAATGCCCCAAAAATAATGTACTATTTGAATAAAATTTGATGAATTCATACAATAGACAATTTTCTAGTAACTTAGAATAAAATTCTCTAAACAGCGCTAGTAAGATGAGAAAATGTTTGCTAAAATCAACTATAAAAGATGTTCTAGGGTAATTGTTTGGAAATACAGACTCATTATTAGATGATTTTTAAGGAATTATGTTTAATTTTGGTGATGGTGATCTGTGGTTATAAAACTTTAGAAAAGGCATTCTTCATAACTTTGGGCAAAGATTTTCAACCTCAGCACTACCAACATTTGGGACCAGACAATTCTCTATTGTGGGGAAGCTATCATGTGCACTATAGGATGTTAGTGGCATCCCTGGGCTCTACCCACTAGATGAGCATTCCTTTGTGATGAACAAAAACATCTCCAGACATTGCCAAATGTCACTTGAGCATGTCAAAATCATCCTTGGTTGAGTACCCATTTTTTTAGGGCTAAATATCCTGATGTGTGTAATTTTTTTAAAACACTTCAGAGGAAAAAAAAACAGACAAAAGAAATAAAACAAATATTAGTATTAATTCTAAGCAATGATATTTATGGGTGTTTATTATATACTCTATTTCCTTTCCTGTATGCTTAAAAGTTTCATTACAGAAATCAAAATAGTTGTAATACTCCATTGGTGGAAAATGCAAAATTCACAACTGTATATGCACTAGGATTACAAATATGTAAAATTATGTATAGAAAAATACTCAAAGAAATCTATCAAAGTGGTTGTGGATGAGTTAGAGTGTGGTTCATGGTTGATTTCCTTTCCCAGATTTTAAAATAACCTATAATTATATGCTTTTAGATGGAAAAAACTGACAAATCTAAGAGTGCTGAAATGCAATATTATTAATCATTAGTGATCTAATATTAGAAGGGAATTAGCAATAAACACAGCAGGGACAGAAAACTTTCAGACTAGGAATCTCTCCTCCATAAAGAAAGCATCTAAAGGCACAATGGCTTTGAATGGGCATACATCTGCATAATGACTTTCCTTTGTTCTTTTCTTGCTGGCTAATTGAGCAACTTGTTAAACAAACATGCCTTCAGACTTCACACCAGATTAGAGCCCTTTGTAAATAAAATTATAGTTGGGAATAGGCTTCCCCTAGTTAGTAAATAAATTTAGGAATTTAGAGATTTGGTACTGCATGTCAAGATGTCTAAGTGAATCTCAAATTCTTGCACATTTACAAGTAACTGCCAAGGATCACCAGATGCCAAGAGCTCACTCACAAAGCATGCCTCACTCCCTGAGGCAGAGATGCCTCCAATCAAAACTCCCACCAAAAAAGTGGCCCTTTTCTCTCCTACCCGACTATGTGTGTATGTGTGGTCACTGATGTTGGGTGTGGCAGGCATATTGCCTGGTTTCTATAACAACAAGATGATCAAATCTCTTAGGATTCTGTGGCAAAAGTCTATTTCCCCTGAATGCATGCATTTATCCATGTCTCCTATGGTGCCAGGCATTTTTCTAATCACTGGTGTTATCATAGTGAACAAAACAAAAATCCCTGCCCTCACAGAGTTTACTTTTTAGTGTATTCTTATTTAAATTTCCCTAAAATCCCAACCTTCATAGGGTGGATCCTGGGTATCTTTAATCAAGAGCTAAGCTGTTTATATGTATGTATTCTTCATATAAGGATAAAAATCTTTGTTTGATTTTGAGCTCATCACACACCATCAGTC
Source organism: Canis lupus familiaris (assembly GCF_011100685.1). Classification (NCBI taxonomy): domain Eukaryota; kingdom Metazoa; phylum Chordata; class Mammalia; order Carnivora; family Canidae; genus Canis; species Canis lupus. Next base: position 27,857,404 of record NC_049227.1, read on the forward strand.
TTGGACCACCTAGGGAAACGATGACCAGGAAGTGAACCTTGACCCTTTCAGATCAGAATAGTATCTCCCTAAGAGATGAGGAAGCTAAACTTGGTCACCATGTCATGAGAAAGAGCTGCTGCCTGCTCTGGGGAATAAATGTGCCACCCACGATGTCCTCCATCTTTTGGGAGAGCCAGCTTCTTGCTCATAATGCATGGATCAAGAGAATAAGAAGTGGGATTAGAGAAGCCTTCCCAGACAGGCTGCCTCAGTCTGAATAAAAGCTCTGCCACTTACTCACTGTGTTTTGCTGAACAATGCACTCAACTTCCATGCCTCAATTTCCTCATTCATAAAGTAAGGATAACAAGAGTTCCCAGAGTTGTTATGATATGTTAGAGGACTCTTTCATGAGAAGCAGTTAAGAACAGTGCCTGTCACATAGCAAACACTCAATAAATGTAGTTATTCCTCACTAATATAGGATAATACAGGATAGTATATAATATATGTACATTATATATAAACTATATAATACTACAGTGCTGGTTAGTTATGAAGCCCCAGTTACATACTGAGCACCCACTATGTGTCACACCATGCTAACTGGTATCTGTATGTTCTCTTTTAATCCTCCTGGCAGGTTGTGATGGAAATACTATAATCCCCATTTTACAGGTGAGAATACTGAGCTCCATACCAGCTTAGGGGGGAAACAACCCACCTAAAATCACACAGCTATGAGTAGCATAGTCAAGATTCAAAGCCAGGCCCATCTTACTTGAAATTCTATGCTCTCTTCCCAACACAACCAGGCTTCCCCATCTTCTGTCTTTCCAATGATGCTATTATTACTGAGCCTTTGCATTATCGTGTTCTTTCAACAAATTACCGTTCAGATAATTTTTTTTAAACTGGAACCAGGGGTCTTGGTCCATTCAGGCAGCTATAACAAAATACCAGAGACTGGATGATTAATAACAGACATTTATTTCTCAGTTCTGGAGGCTAAGAAGTCTAAGATCAAGGTGCTAGGAGATTTGGTGTCATGAGAGAGCCCCTTTCCTGTCCATAGACAGACATCTTCTCACTGAGTCCTCACATGGTAGAAGGGGAGAAATTCTCTGGGTCCCTTCTTTAAGGCACGCTAATCCCATTTGTGAGAGCTCCACCCTCACGACCTAATCACCTCCCAAAGGCCCCCCTTCCAAATACCCTCTCATTGGAGATTAGATTTCAACATGTGAATCAGGGGTTGAGGGTTGGGGCGTGTGGGGTGGGGGACACTAACTAGCAGCTCATGCTCTTTGCTAAGTCAGCACCCCAGCACCTCTGGACCTTTGAACACTATCAGAATCACAAATGCACTCGCCCTTCAATTCAGCAATTCTGCTTTCAAAAATTTATCCTAAAAAAAAATGTTTATCCTACAGGTGTTCTCATGCCTGTGCAAAATGACATACATGCAGTGTTATCTACTGCAACATAGTTTGTAATAGAAAAAACCAGGAACTAGCCTAAATGCTCATCAAGAGGGTGAAAATTAAATAAATCATGATATATCCATACAACAGAAAAACATATCATTACAAATTAGAAGAAAGAACTCTTTCCCTACAGATGTGGACAGAGAAGAAAGATACATGGTAGGTAGAAGAGGCAAGATACAGAACTATCTGTATCACAACCTAAGAAATGTATATATATTTGTATTTGCTTTTATATGCCTGAAATTCTATAAAGATAAACAAACTACAAACAATGGCTGTCTGTAAAAGGGGTGTCAGAAGTAGGTGGGACATTTTTCACTGGATACCCTGATGTACTCGTTTTTAAACTTCTGAATCATGTGAATCAATTGCCTACTCAGAGATGAAATAATTTTTAAAAACACATTTTAAAATTAGCATCATATTTGGAATCAGGGATCTGAGTAACAGGGAAAACTCAGACAACCTACTTTACTCCCATCAACCCCAGTCTCCACCTCAGTAAAACCTCCAAGCCCAGCAAAACCACCATCATGGTTGCCATATTGCTACCATTAATTAAATGCTTGCCATGAGCCCTGAAAACACAACTAGTATGCAGCAGGGTTAGAATGTAAACCCAGGTCTCTCTGGATCCAGGGCCTGTGTTTCGACTCTATGGCTTGCTGCCTCCTATCAAACTGATAAACCTCCTTGTTGCTACCCCTTCCACCAACGCCAACCACACATTACCTTCTGAGCACTGTCAACTTCCACCAGGCCTGGCCCTCACTCATTTCCTTTATCCACCATAGCTTTGGAAATGAACTGTTACTAATGGCTACTCATATGTCAGCCTAATGAATGGGATGCAGACTTCCATTAAAATAATGAAATTAGTGAGTTTCGAATTTGGTTACGTTGCATGGCACACAGCCTCAAGTAATTACCACCCCATGCTCTTTCGCTCAAATTAAAGTCAGTTTATTTATTTTAGGTCTTTGGCTAGGCCATCTCTATTAAGCTCACATCATCTACATGGGGATGGAATTTTTTTTTTTTTTTTGGCTTGTTTGTTTAAATGATGTTCAGGCTGTTCCCCTGATTAATAAAGTCGTAAACACAGCCAGAAGCAGCTTCTGAACTGTGCAAAAGCAAAGAATATAAGTCAAAGAATAATTCTTTAGAGGTTTGGGTTTTGTTTATTTGGTGTTTTTTTTTTTTTTTTTCTCTAAAGGATGGAAACAATGAGAAAGAAGCTCTTTGAGCTCCAGGAACTCCAATTATGCTGACATTTCTGCTGCAGAAATACACCAAGATCCGTTTTGCAGGAACCCAGTGAACTAGCTAATCAGATTTCCTTGGATAATTTGCTCCAAAGGTCAGCTGCCTTAAAAAGTACCCAGTGCCTCATTATTCGGTGAAGCTGGCTGCACACAGGCTAGGATTTGGAACTCAGCCTCCCATAGCAAGGAAGTAGATCTGGAATTTTTTAGCACAGATCCTGCTGCCCTGGCCTTGGCCAAAATTTCATCTAACTTTGTGCTGAACCTACAGACAAAATCACCTCCAGAGAAAACACCTGATTTGTGAGTGCTCTGTTCCTGAGGCAGGTCTCTCCTGTGTTCAAGAGACATCAAAGATGGTGGACTCACCTGGAATTTTCATGCCATTGGTGAATTCCGAGAAAGGTTTTCATTGCTGTGGCTAATGGGCAGCCAGACCTTGGTTAAAATCTCCAAATCCAATTCTACAAAATTCTTCAAATGTAGTACTCCTCAAAATTATCAAGATCATAAAAAAATAATAAACAAACAAGGAAACACTGAAAAACTGTCACAAACCAGAGGACACTAAGGAGAGAAGAGGCTAAAGGCAACATGGGGCTCTGGCTAAGATCCTGGACAGAAAAGGGATATTCATAGAAAAACTGGTGAGATCCATATAAAATCTAGCATTTGGTTAATATTTGGTTCCTGTGTTGGTGTTGTAGTTGTGATTAACATACCCCAGCAACATAAGTTGATAATATTAGAGGATCTGAAACCAGGAACTCTGTACTATCACAGACATTTCTCTATAAATCTAAAATTATTTCAAAATTAGAAGAATTTTCATTTTATAGACCATAAAAAATCTACTGTGTATTATGTACAGCTTGATGAAGATAATTAAGTTCAACTTCAGCATACAATATACTTGATATAGCAGCCTGAAAACAAGATAAAACGTAACACAGAAATGTAACACTCAAATTACAGAATTACTCATTCTGTAATACAAAAAGGAGGGCACTGCCAATTCTGGGACTCCATTTATATTTATTTATATACCTATATCTGTTACCAAATATATATATTTTAAAATCTCAACAAAGACAAAAAGAAACAACAAAAACTAAAATTAAATCAAAATACAGTGGATGAAAAATATATATATATAGTGGATGTTCACCCTCTATCAAATGGTACAGGACCACTCTGCTGAAAAAAGTGGGGTTCTCAGTGTTTGCTGACCATTCCCAGCAATCCTTGCCACACAAAAGCAAATGTAGTTGGTTCAGCTCCCACCCTCATGGATTTATAAGACCTCTAGCCCTAACCCTCACCCTCTGATCTCTCTTCTCCCCTTTGAGATACTTCATCAAAAGAGATATATGGAGGCGCCCACTATACCCCCAACAGGTCAACTGAGACCAGGCATTGATCTGAAGAAGTCATGGAAACCTTGGTGGAGGACTGTCTGAGCTGAGTCTTGAAGGAAGAACAGAGAGAGTTGGCTAAAGAAAGGGCAGGGGTTTCAGGGAGAGGGGACAGTGCATGCCAAGGCACCAAACCTCAAGACTTAGGTGCATGCCATGGGATGGGTGGTTTAACCAACACACATTTATTTCTCATAGTTGTGGAGGCTGGAAATCCAGTGCAAGACCACGGTTCTGGCAGATTTTGTGTCTAGTAAGGACCCCCTTTCTGGTCTCACAGATGGCTATCTTCTCGCTCTGTCCTCACATGGTGGAAGGATCCAGGGACTAGCTCTCTGGCCTCTTTCATGAGGGCACTAATTCATTCATGGGGGCTTCACCCTCATAATCAAATCACCTCCCAAAAGTCCCACCTCCTAACCATCCCACTGATGATTAGGCTTCAACATAAGAATTTTAGGGGGACAGAAACATTCAGTCCATAGCAAAGGTTTCCTGTGCTAAGGAATTTAAATGTATCCTGAAGGTGATGGGGAGTTCTAACCAAGGGAGTTGAAAGGTGACACTAGTATATTAGAAAGATCCAATACATGCAACAGTGAAGGCAGATGGAAGGCAAGGCTGAGAAAAGAAAGAAGAAAGGAAGAAAGGAAGGAAGGAAGGAAGGAAGGAAGGAAGGAAGGAAGAAGAAGAAGAAGAAGAAGAAGAAGAAGAAGAAGAAGAAGAAGAAGAAGAAGAAGAAGAAGAAGAAGAAGAAGAAGAAAAGAAAAAAAGAAAAGAAAAGAAAAGAAAAAGAAAAAGAAAAAGAAAAAGAGGGCAAGGCTGCAAGGAGTGAGGGCACAACCCAGGCCGGAAGCACGAATACCCTACTCAGAGATAGTGGCAGGACAGGGATGCTGCCAGGAGCAGAGGTCCTTGACACAGTGAGAAGTGAGGAAACCAAGTGAGGGAACCAAGAATATCTGATCCTGGGATCCCTGGGTGGCGCAGCGGTTTGGCGCCTGCCTTTGGCCCAGGGCGCGATCCTGGAGACCTGGGATCGAATCCCACATCGGGCTCCTGGTGCATGGAGCCTGCTTCTCCCTCTGCCTGTGTCTCTGCCTCTCTCTCTCTCTCTCTCTGTATGACTATCATAAATAAGTAAAAAAAATTAAAAAAAATATTAAAGAAAAAGAATATCTGATTCTAAACACTGATTCCTCACTGTCTAACTTTTGTTTTCCCTTCACTCCTTTACTGAATGCTTCCCTATCCCCTGGAATCAAATACAAGACCATATGGCTAGACAATAATTAAGCCTGAATAGCTACACCTAGCGGTTTTTTAAATGCCCAGTCTTCCCTGACAGATCTCTGACATTCCAACACTCCAGCCTTAGAGTGGCTGGCTCAACAGCAAGGACAGTGGTTCCAAATCTCTTTTCCAATGGATCAAGGGAACAAGGCTGGTCTGCCACAAAGTAATGCTTGCCTTTTCCTTATTCCTGAAAAAAACAAACAAACAAACAAAACCAAAGTGTATGTATGTAAGTATGGATGGATGATGGGAGGTGGGTGGATGGGTGGATGGATGGATGGATGGATGGACGAACAGATAATGGATATGCATTTACAAGTATACTCTATTTTTAAAAGGGAACCCAGGATACTATCAACAGTGGTTGTTATCCCTAGGAGGGAACAGAGCAGATGGCACAAAGGTGGGAGTGGAAATTACCTTTTGCTATAAAATATTCTTTATCTTTCAAATTTGGGGCTGTGTAATGTCTATTAATAAACAATAATAGGAGTGCGTGGGTGGCTCAGTTGGTTTAGCATTCAACTATATTTCGGCTCAGGTCATGATCTTAGGGTCGTGAGATTGAACCTCAAGTCAGGCTCTTTGCTGAGCATGGAGCCTGCTTAAGATGCTCGCACACTCACTCGTTCTCTCTCTCTCTCTCTCTGCCACGCCCCCCACCCCTGCACATGTGCCCACTCTAATAATTAATTAAAAGAAGATAAACAATAATATAACAATAATTTTTAAAGACCCTGTTAAAAAAGTATGTGCATGAGTAAGTGGCTGGAGGAATGATTAAATGCTAAAAATAGAAAAATTTGAAAATAGGTAAGTTTTAACTGTTAAACAAATTTCTGTTTCTCTCCCATTGATTTTTCCTTCAGTCTTGGCACCAACTTCTACTTGTCTGTGTAAGAATCCAACGCAATATGGTATCCAACTTGGCATATAATCAATTACAAAATTTGGTTATTTTAAGTTAAATCTGTCAATAATGTTGTGTTTTGCAAGAGCATCTTGACTTCAAGGTCTGCCTGTATAAATCTACTCAAGGACCACTCTACAGGTAGAGTGAGGGACAATGGGGCTGAGGCTTGGACACATGACACCACCCAACTTCTTTAATGTACGCTATAATCTTCTTGGTGTGCATTAAACCCCACCTGCCTGCTAGGCCTCTGAAGACTGCCCCCCTGCACCCCGGACAGAGCATAAGGAAGAGATATGAGTAATTGGACCCTGCCAAGGGAGAGACAGTGAGACAAATGACTTACCTAGCCACCATCAATAGCACTTCCAGGAGGAAATGAAGAGGACTGGCTCTTGGCTGTAAAGGATTTATTGCTTTCCTTTCCATCGGTATGGAAATGGAGCAGAGTTGCTTCAAAGAAAATGGGTAGTTTTCTAGCTTTCCAAGAGGCTGTTTGGATTTTATACTCTGGAGAAGTTGGCAACAGTCAACAAAACTTTATAGAACTTCTACTGAGTTAGCATGGATCCCATGTCCTGCCCTCCAGAGATTTATAATCTAATCCAGACATAAGTACAATCCAAAAAAAAGAGGAAGCAGTCTTTGGATATCAAAGGTCAACAGCAAGTACCAAATTACTTGCAAGGAGCAAGTACTTAACTTTCTCCTTCTGACTCCCCTGGATGTGGGGTGGAAATTTTAACAGTGGTTGATGTGACTGGACTATCAGAGCTACGTGTTAACTGTGGGACCAGACAGTTCCATTTCTTCTGGGACAGTTTGGAAGTCACCAATGTCTCATCAAGAAAGAAAATGATAACAAAGACAAACCATGTTGGCTGTAGGGTGCCCCAAATGACAGTGATGGCTCGATGGCTCCATCGTGTGGTAATCCCTGCCATCATCCCATGAACAGTCCGTATCCCTGCCCCCCTTCCCCAACCCTTACCCAAAAGTTTCACTATTGCTGTGTCTATGGGTCCCAGCAAGCAATGCAAAAGGGAGCTGGACAAAACAGCATCCTATAGGCTGGAACAATAACAAAAGGCATGTTAAAGTGGAGAAATTTGAGCTGGGTCATAAAGGGATAGATATCTAGCCATCAAGAAGCAGGAAGGACACTTTCAATGAGGGGCATGACATGCAAGGGTAGGCGGCTGAAAAATGCCACATTCTATGAGGCTGGGAAGTCAGTAAGTCTGGACTGCTGAAAACTCACTCTTCAGTTTCTGTGAGTACGAGGCCCCCCTATGGAGGTGTGGATTTTCTGGGATAAGCAAGACATCTACTGTTCCCCATTTACTCATCACACCATGATGATGGGAGAGGATATGTGCTTTCCTTCAGTAGCCCCGAGTTTTCTTTGGCTCCCTCTGGGGTCTCCCATTCCACTGTCATAACTGTCCCTATGGACCTGTACCATGCTAAGCCATGTGTATTCATCAGTTCATTTAATTCTCCACCACCCTAAATAGAAGGATACCATTATTACCTTATTTTTCCAGGTTAAGAAAGTGAGGCTCAGTGAGGTTAAATCACTCACCCAAAGTGACTCAGCTAATGAGAGGCAGAGCCAGGGTTTGAACCAAGTACTCTGCCTGACCCAAAGCACACCCTGGTTCTTCGTAAGGATGATCTCATATTCAGGCCTCTGCTACTGGTTGTGGCAAAGATAATCATCACATGTGGAATCACTTCCTCCAAAACACTTCTGCTTGCAACCTAAGTGGCTGCCAAATAGTCTGTCCACGTAAAACTGAGGCCTCTCCTCCAACCCCGCAGGCTTGAGCCTTGGGCCTTCCTGTTGCCTGGCAGGCATATGTGGCAAAATGGGAAAGGCTGAAAGGCCGGGGCCCAAATGCCAGCTCTGACCCTGAGGAGCTCAAGCATAACATGTCCAAAACAAAGCTCTTCCCATGAAGACCTACCTAATCACCTCCAACTCCTCCTCACTCACTGACCTCCAGCCACACAGTCTCCCTTATTCTTACTTAAACACAAAAGTTTCCAGCCTCAGACCCTGTGCACTGGCCATTCCCAGAGCCTGGAAATGCTTTTTCTTCAGACACACTGGCTGGCTCCCTCATCTCCTTCAAGTCTTCACACTATTGCCACTGTCTCAGTGAGGCCAAGCCCAGCCACCACCACCCCAACTACATGCCCCAAACCCCTCAATCTGTTCTGTATTTTCCACAGCAGTTGTTACTTTCTATAGTACTATGGTTGTTTTGTTTTGTTTTTTTTACTATATTTCTTGTTTCTTGTCTGCCTTCCTCCTCCAGAATAAAAGTACCTAGTTCTAACAGGTGAAAGGAAGACAGAATGTACCTGTACACTCTTTGTCCTTCCTCAGCTTCCATGCCTGCTGACATGATACCTGGAGGTAAAGCAGCCATTTTGCAACCATGAGGGTGGAAGCTGTATGGCAAAATAGGAAGATGAGAGAGCCAGGGTCCCAGATGGCATCTCTGACTCACTCTACCAGCCACAGTCTGTCTACTGCTGAGCTTATTATCTCTCAAGCCAAATGAAACCACGCCCTATCATGCTGTTATAGTAGAGCTTTCCAATATTTGCAGCCATGGGCAGCCCCTTACTCCATGCAAGATACTGGTGAGTTGAGGGAATGAAAGTGAAATCCTCTAAGCTCAGAGCATAGCATGTGCAAAGCCCCTAAAGTGCAAGTAAGCAAAATCAATTCAAGCAACAGAAAGTTTGGTATGGCTGGAATGGAGTAGATAAAAAGAAGGTGATGAATGATAAGGTGGCAGAAATAGGGATCCCATCTAATGGGGTTTTATAAATCAATTAAAGAAGCAGTGCAGAGCCATCATAAGTTGCTAAAATTAGACTTAGTTTATACAAAGTGAGCAACATGTAGTAGCTGTTCAAAAATGATAAGCATTGTATCACTTTTTGTTAAACCATTTTTATTAAGGTATAAGTGACATCTAAAATGCTGTACATATTTAATGTGTACAACCTGAGGAGTCTGGGGATAACTACATACCTGTGAAACTATTGCCACCATCAAGGTCATAAACATACCCATCACCTCCCCAAGTTTCCTCTCATCCTCTATTACAATTGCCGATATTATTTTAACATAAGATCTAACCTCTTAGCAACTGCTAAGTGTGTAATACAGTATTATTAGCTAGAAAAACTATACTGTATGGTTGATCTCCAGAACATACTGATCTTGCATAACTGAAACTTTATACTCTTTGACCATCACCTCCCATTCTGCTGAAGAAATAAAACACTCAACAAAATAAAAAGATAAGCTGCAGAATGCAAGAAAATATTTGATATTAACCCCTGATAAGGGGTTAATATCCAAAATATATAAGGAACTCATACAACTCACTAGGAAAAACATGAACAGGGATCCCTGGGTGGCGCAGCGGTTTGGCGCCTGCCTTTGGCCCAGGGCGCGATCCTGGAGACCCGGGATCGAATCCCACGTCAGGCTCCCGGTGCATGGGGCCTGCTTCTGCCTCTGCCTGTGTCTCCGCCTCTCTCTCTCTCTGTGTGACTATCATAAATTAAAAAAATAAATAAATAAAAATCTTAAAAAAAAAAAAAAACCTATCCTTCTCAAACTATTAAAAAAAAAAAAAAAGAAAAGAAAAACATGAACAAATTTTCAAAATGGGCAAAGGACTTAAACCAACATTTGTCCAAAGACGACACACAAATGGCCAGCAAGTATAAGGAAAGGTACTCAACATAATGAAACACCAGGGAGATGCAAATCAAAGCCACAATAAGATGTTACTTCATGCCTGTTAGAATGGCTTTAAAAGTGGGGGGGGTAGTGTTGATGAGGATGTAGAAAAAGTAGAACTCTTGTGCACTGTTAGTAGGGCTGTAAAATGGTACCACTGGTGTGGAAAACAGTATAGTTCCCTCAAAAAAACTAAAAATAGCACTGCCATAAAATCTACTTCTGGATATTTATCCAAAGGAATTGAAATCAGGATCTCGAAGAGATACCTGCATTCCCATGTTTGCAGCATTATTCACAGTAGCCAACAACCTAAGTACCCACTGGTAGATGAATGGATCGAGAAAATGCAGTGTATACATCTACTGGAATAATATCCAGCCTTTAAAAAGATGGAAATCCTGCTAGTTGCAACACTGAAGATGAACCTGGAGACATTATACTATGTGAAATAAGCCATACACATGAGGACAAATACAGTGCAATCTCATTTATATGTGAGTATTGTTTAACCTCTAGATAAACACTAAGAACTCCTCCAACCAAACGGAGATGCGTCTCTTCGTTTGCAAGTCCCCACCCCCACTCCAGGAGATCACAGACAGGGGCAGAGGGAACACAGTGCTGGGAGGGAAAGACTAGAAACAATTCAGCCAGGATAGTTCAACCACCACTCACTTGCGTTTGCCACCATTGGGATTTATTCCCACACTGCGACTCAACCACAGCACCAACCTCAAGGCCCCTCCCTGATTGAGTGTACTGCCCAGTGCCGTTCAAGATCATCTCAGAAAACAGAAACTCAAAGGCATAGTGGCCTTCTGAAGCTGCCTTTCCCCTTCCTTCCTTGTCCCTGGGCTGTTTCCAGCAGCAGCCAGCAGCAGCCAGCAGCAGCAAGCACCTAAATGAGGGTTTGATCAATGGAGGCCAGGTTGATATTGATAAAGCAGCTGCAGTTTCTGCAAATCACCCAGCACTCATAGATACTGAAGATTAATCTTTACAAATACGGGGCAAAGGGGGAGAAAAAAAAAACCAAGTCGATTTAGTTTCTGATTATTACTTTCTCCAGAAAGCACTGGAGAGTCAAAAGTTTAACTGATGTACATTAGACAGGGAGACAAATCCAGAAATATCACCCAATTACACAGTAGCTTCTAGAAGGTATTTTTCATGACAGCAGGTGGGTTTGCCTTTTCTAAATTAGGAAGAAGACAAGACACCACTAAAAGGATGTTGACTTGGCCCAGAGCACAAGTGCTAACCTCACCGGACAAACTTAAGCCTGAATATCTGTCCTCAGTCTACAGAGTGTCCTTGAAAACACATTTCCACTGATTTTCTAGTTATTTTTATTTTAGACTGTATGTATCTTTAGAAATTAGACTGACTGTTCTTTCCTGGAACAAGATGATTTTTTTTCTTTACTACAAAGAAATAATAAACAAAAGTGCTGAGCCTCCCTATGCCTCTGATTTCACATCTGGAGAGTAGGTACAAGCCCAGGATGTAATGTAGAAGTTTCTCAACTTGACACTACTGATATTGAGGCCAGATAACTTTCTGTTATGAGGGTGCTCTCCTATGCCTTGTGAGATGTTTAGTGGTATCCCTGGGCTCCACCCACTAGATGCTAGCAGCAGCCACCTCTCGCCCCCAGTTGTATCAATCTAAAATGGTCCAGATATTGTCCAAATGTTCCCTGGGGAACAAAACCACTTGTGTATAGTAATGTGCAAATACATAACAAGAGTTGGATAAATGCCATTCGAGAACGCTTCCATGCTGTATTCACAGAAGCAACAAAACCAAATTCCATACTTGGTGCCAGTTATAACTTCTTCATTCACATCCATGTCATAACCAGAGAAACTGAGGCAGAATTTTTAAAACATGGATCACAAAGCAGTTTCCTAAGGTCAGGTCCAGCTCCCTGGGTATGCAGCCTGTATAGCTGCACACAGCCCCATGCTTGGAGGGCCTTGCTCTGTTGCTGGTGTCTTGAAATTCCTATCAATTGTTTTTTAACAAAGAGCCCCACAATTTCATTTTATCCTGGGCCCTGCAAATTGTGTAGCCAGTCCTGCTTGAGGTGTGTTTTAAACTCAGGTTCCTGGGGCACCTCACCTGGGTGGTTCAGTGGTTGAGTATCCACCTTTGGCTCAGGTCATGATCCTTCTCCCTCTGCCTATGTCTCTGCCTCTCTGTGTCTCTCATGAATAAATAAATAAAATCATAAATAAATAAATGCAGAATAAGAATAGCAGACATACAAGATGGACTGAAAAACAAAACTCTGCTATCAGACTGAGAGGGTTAAGGGACTTCATGGAAATGAATACAAAAATATTTAAATTTTCTAACCTTTCCATTTTTATTTCTAAATAAGCTAAGGAAAAAAAATCAGATCATTTGAAAGAAATGAAAAAGAACAATTTTTGTAAAGTCAGAATCAGATGCCTGATCTCTCCACTTGCGTATAGGGGGTGAAACTGACCTACAATTTTCCTTGTGGAAGAAGAAGAACCAGGTCCCCAGTCTGAATACTTTGCAGGCTAGATTTTCCAACCACGATTCTTGTTGCAGAATTTGCCAACCCTGATACCAGTTACTTAGTATTCATCACTTTTCACCTGTACTCCAACTGCTTCCCCACTCACCCCACCCCCTCAAAAGTTTTTTTAAAAAATGTAAAGACCTAAACTCTTGGGCATTTTTATATCTAGAGAGAGAGACTTTCTAGACTGCATTTGGATGTCACACTTAGTCAGCTGTCGTGAAAACAAGACAGACAGTGCTTCCCAGGAGCTGACCCAATGTAACAGCATCCTACTATACAGATCTAACATCATACTGGGTGAGACGCACAGTCTCTGTTTTAGAAAGCAAAACAGAAGGAGAGCATGCCAAGAATGTATTCCAATCACTTGACTGTGTGAGTCCTGAAACCCATCTGGCAAAGGAAGAGATAAAACTTAGAGGATTTGGCAATCACAGAATGGAGGAAAATGTTTCTAAAGGGGGCCTCGCCCAATACAGCAAATAATAAGCGTGTTTTTGTCTAGAGGAAAAACATAAAAAATAGTTTTGTTTCGTGGTGCTCACCCCCCCCCCTTTTTTTAAACTTGATCAAAAGTGAGTCAGTCCCTTGCTCTGCTGAGACCCTAGGAGTATTTAGGAAAGGAAACTGGGAGGTGGATACTGGAAAGAGATAACCTGTGTAAGAAAAGATCAAAGGTTTTGGGGTGCCTGGGTGGCTCAGTTGGTTGATCACCCAACTCTTGATCTTTGCTCAAGTCTTAATCTCAGGTGGTGAGTTCAGATCCTGAATTGGGTTCCACACTGGGTGTGGAGCCCCACAGGAAAGAAGGGAGGGGCAGCGCTAGGGAGAGAAGAGAAGGATCTAAAAGCCTGCATGGGCCAGGATTCAGCAGAGTTCCATGAACTCACAACCTGCAAATAGGTTTCCTGTAGGCATGGGGCAAGAGACCAAGTTCTGCACTAGGGTTCACGTGGGGTGAAAAGGCCAGCATGCGGACCCTGAGAAGAACCCCCTCCCTGAACTAGCAGGAATTAGCTAGAGTAAATTCCTGCTAGTTACCTATAGGTCTTTGAGGATCAAACAAATCACAGCTGACATCCAGGTTATTCTCCTTCATTATAAAATGTTTGGCAGTTTCCAACCCTGCATTGGAACCATGTGGCACTGGAGGTCAGGAGCATTTCTCAGCACTGGTGTGACAGTCCTGTCAGTGCACAGTCCATCTCGAACCTTACCATTAGTGTCTACACTTGCCCAGTCGCCAACAGCTAATATCTGCATCTCTCTGCTTGGAGCAGAACTCATTGATGGTGGCCCGGAGCCCACTCTGCCTGTGCATATGGCAGGTCAGAAGCACTGGGGAATTCATTCATCCCTGGGGGTAGGATTCAACCAGTGATGGATTGGAAGGCTCCTTCACTCCTCAGGTGAGATAGCTCTGGGGTGCATGTTCTACATTGGAGTCAGCAAATTTTTTGTGTGGTGGGCTGGACAATACATGTTTTGGGCTTTCTGGGCCATATACTCTTCTTGCAGTCACTCAACTCTGCTGCTGTAGTGCAAAAGCAGCCATAAACAATACAGGCAAGAACTGGTGTGAATGTATTCCAACGAAACTTTACAAAGACATAAGGAAAGCCATATTTGCCCTGGGCCATATTTTGCATACCCCTTTTTTAGGCCATTTTCAAGAGTTAACTAGAGATATTAAACTCTGTGATCCCCATAGTCATAACAAACTTGTTAATATACTAGTTTTCAGCTCACTTTCCATCCCAGCCTTTCCCTTAACCCCCTCTTCCCTAGCTTAAGACTATTTCCCCTCAAATCTTTGCCTCAGAATCTGCTTCCATGAGAACTCAAAATAAAACCATTGGTTAGGGTACTTTTGGCTGCAAGTAGCAGATAGGTGAACTAAAAGTGATTTAAATGACAGAGGTTTATTATACCTTCCACAAAGGTCCAGGCAGATTAATGCAATAATGTCTGGGCATTAAGGCTTCTGATCCTTATAGCTCATTGCCAAGAACAGAGAACATACCAATGCCAAACCAGTCACTGATAAAAACCAACAGGATAAGGATATCTGGATTAGGCTAAGTGAGGCCCAAGCCCTGGGACATGGAGAAGGAAGGAGCCCATCTTCTCTGGGCATACAAGCAACTGGCACATGAGCAAAATTAGGGTCCTCTCAGGAAAGAAGAATGAGAAAAGTCTGTTGGGTAGACAACCAACACATACTCAATAGCAGGTGTTCAGTAAATGCTGTTTCAATACACAAATGAATATGTCAATGGACATGAACAATGGATAGCAACTTTCCAAAAGAAAGATAAATTAGAAAGGGCTATGCTGGACATAAGAATGGTGCAAAACACCCCCAAGAGTGACTTGGATATTCTGAGGAGATCTTAGAGGCTTTAGGTAACTCAATTACACAACTCAGTACCATAAGTACAAACTAAAGGGGCATGTGAAGGTGACTTTATTAAAATCAAATACAAATGTGTTCTTCCCTAGTTGATAATGGGTACGGTATTTTACAGTTCATAAAGCTCATGTCTACCCATTAATCTTACCACTTGATCAAAAAACCAAAAAGGAAAAAAAAAACAGGTAATAGCTGGGTCAGGTACTATAAAGTACAAAAGACTTCTGAGAGAGATTAAAGACTGAAATAAATGGCCACAAGTAACAGAGAGTTCATTAACTGGAAAACTCAATATTGTTAAGATGGAAATTCTCTCCAGTTATCTATAGAATCAATGCTGTCCCACTTCAAGCAGGCTTTTGGAGGAATTGACAAAATGACTCCAAAATTAATATGAAAATGATAAGAACCAAAAAGAGCCAAGGCCGTCTTGTAGGAAAACAAAGCTGCAGACTTATACTATCAAATATTAACATTTATTATGAAGCTGAAATAACTCATAATAAAATAGCATGAGCGGAGCCAGTGAGACAGTAAAGGAAGTCCAGAAAATGTGGAACAAAGACAGCAGTGTAATTTGGTGAGGAAAAATGATCTTTTCAATTGATCTGGCAAGGTCAACTGGATATCCATATCAAATGTCAGCAATGAAGTAGGGTGACCGGAATTTTTCACACATTGCTCATGGAAGTATAGATTGGTATAATCACCTTGGAAAACTGTTGGGCTATCCCTACGAATGCTGGATACGTGTATACCCTGTAACCTAGTGACTCACTCCTGAGTATATATGTTACAGAGATTAGTGCATACATCCACCAAAAGGTTTAATATAAGAGTGTTTGTAGCAACTTTTTTGATAATTGCCACAAACTGCAAACAGCCCAAACAGCCATGAAATGTGGCTTGTTTATACAGTGGAATTGATACACCATTTAAAAATGAAGTAGGGCTGTGCACAAGAAATGAATGAACCTCAGACATATGTTGCACAACAGAAGCCAGACACACACAAAAAAGTGCAGAGAGTATGAACTCCATTTATATGCAGTTCAAGAACAGGCAAATCCACAAAGTGAAAGAAGTCAGAATAGTAGTTACCTCTGAGAGATATTCACTGGAAAGGGGCTCAAATGAGCTTCCTGGAGTGCTTAAAATGTTCTAGAGCTACATGGTGGTTACAGTTTTACACCTATGACAAAATTTATCAAGCTATACACTTAGGATTTGTACACTTTATTGTACATACATCCTACGTCACTACATGAGATAAAAAAAAAAGTCAAGGAATATTGCTAAAGTGTGCTCAGTACAGGATTTCCTGAAGATCTGGTACCTGGAGTCCTGAGGATTTAACTCAGGACTTTACGCAGAGGTAAAGTCTAGAATACTGGGAAAACAGACAAGGTGCATGTCCTAAGTCTTGGCCCCTTGGGTGGTCATTGTTTGGTTCTCTCAGAGGGCAGAACACCTTGGCAGTGAACTGGGCAGTGTATACTATACAGAGACAGTAAAATAATCAGTACTGACCACCACAAAAAGCAGCCAGAAAGAGACAGATACCATGGCTAAAAGAGGAATCAACTTCTACACCAAAAAGAAAAATATCCTTCACCAAATCGCAGAGTAAATAATGATAATAACGGCTTTTCTTGCTATGTACCTAGCATTTACAAGTTTCAATCTGTTCACTGAAACTTCACAACAACCCGAAAATGCATCTAGTGAGTAGCAGAGCTGAGATGCAAACAGAAAGGCATGGCCCCAGAACTCATCCACCCCACCACTATGCCGTACTTCCCAGGGATAAAGAGGAATCATGTCTTGAAGAAGCATTTTCTTCCCTCTTCTTTCCCCACTGTGTGTGTGGGGGGGGGGGGGAGGTCCCCAGGACACACCTACACACTCTCTCTTCCAGAACACTCCTCATGCTCTCTTCTCATTGTCTGGTTTTGTATTACTTTCTAGAGGCTGCTATAAGAAATCATGGCAAACTCAGGTTCTTAAAACAACAGAAATGTATACTTTCTCAGTTCCCCAGAGGCCAGAAGACTGAAATCAGTTTCACTGAGCTGAAATCAAGGTGTGAGTGAGGCTACACCCCCAGAAGCATAACTTACTCCTTCTTTCTTCCAGCTTCTGGTGGCTGCAGGCATTCCTTTGCTTGTGGCTACATCATACCAATCTCAGTCTACCTATTGCCTGCTCCTCTCCTCTGTGTACAATCTCTCTCTCCCTTTGTCTTATAAGGATACCTATAAATGGATTAGTGGCCCACTCAGATAATTTGGAATAATTTCCCATTTCAAGGTTCTTAAGCATGCCTGTGTGCTATTTTTCCTCGTAAGGTAACATGTTTTACAGTTTCTAGGGATTACAACCTAATATCTTTGGGTGGCCCCTGTTCAGCCTGTTGTCTCTGTATTAACTCTACCACTACTATCTCTACATTACTATCACCATCTCTATTTTAACTCTGCACTCCTCAATAGCTATGGCCATCTGTAGCATTTTCAAATAGCCACACATTTGGACACTCTTCCTATTAAAAGATGGACTCTCACTTGACTCATGAATTATGAGATTGCTTTGACCTACAGAATATAGTGGAAATCACACTATTCTAGTTTTTGATCCAGGTTTTAGGAGACAGTCATCTGCTACTTCCTATCTCTGGGAGTGCTCACTCTTGGAACCCAGCCACTATGCTGTGAGAAATCCAAAGTGCATGATGAGGCCACATGAAAGTGCCCCAGGCAACATTGCCAACTGAGCTCCCAGCCAATAGCCAACATCAACTGCCAAACACGTGTCTGAGCCATCCTGAATGGCTCAGGCAAGACCTCAGATATCTCCACCCCCAGCCACTATTTGACAGCAACTGCATAAGAGATGTGAAATGAGAACCACTTACTTCTCAATCAACACAGAGTCATGAGTGATAATACCAAATGTTTGTTTCTATTATGTAAGCAGGTCAAATCTGTTTTATGGAGCAGCAGCAGAGGATCTGAACATTATCTTTTTCATAGTTCCATACCAAGAGCTTTGCCTGGAGGTCTTAAAGCCCAGGAAAGGAAGAATAAATTCAAAACTACCAAACTCTAGAAGGTATGGCCAAGAAGCTGTACTGGAGATGAACAACTATTGACGTTAGATTCCAAAAAAAAATGACAAGGTGGTAGGGTACAAGAGGAAGGTGGTAAAGAAAAAAATTGGTGTGGGGGGGACGCCTGGGTGGCTCAATGGTTGAATGTCTGCCTTTAGCTCAGGGCATGATCCCGGGGTCCAGGGATTGAGTCCTGCATCAGGCTCCCTGTAAGGAGCCCTTTTCTCCCTCTGCCCCTCTGCCCCTCTGCCTATGTCTCTGCCTCTCTCTGTCTGTCATGAAAAAATAAAATCTTAAAAAAAAAACTTTCTAGAGCATTGATTCAGAGTCTCCAGAAAACTAGAAAAATTATTACATGTATTACAATTCCTCATCAAGAGCATGAGAGAAGGATTATGAGAACTGGCTCATGTGATTATGGAGCCTGAGAAGTCCCACAGTCTGCCGTCCACAAGCTGGAGACCCAGGAAGGCCAGTGGTGTAATTCAGTCTAAGACCAAAGGCCTGAGAACCAGAACTGATAGTTTAAGTCTTAGTCCAGAGGTAGAAGATGAGCTACTGTGTCCCAGCCCAAGCAGTGAGGCAGCCTTCCTCTGCCTTTTGTGCTGTTCAGGCCCTCAACAGATTAGATGAGGCCCACCTATGCTGGAGAGGGGGATTTACTTTACTGAGCCCATGGATTCATATGCTCATCTCATCTGGAAACATGCTCACAGACATACTAGAATGGTGTTTAATCTGGGCACCCCGTGGCCCAGTCAAGTTGACACATAAAATTAACTATTACCAGCCTTGCTGGGGGTGAAAGTGAGCAGGGACAGTATTGAGGAGGACCAAGTTCAACAGATTCTCAATGTTTACTAAAAGGCACACAGACTCTGCATATCATTTCCTTTTAACCCTTCTTTTAATTTAATAAACAATGTATGAGTACTTCCTGAGAGCCAGGCACCGGTTGAGGTAAAGGATATTCAGTGGTCAGCAAGTTCCTTCTTTCATGGAGCTTTGAACCATAGAGTATTTAAGGAGACCTCAAAACCACAGGGAGGGGATTCAAGCCCCATTCCTGACCTTAATTACCTTCCTTTGCCATCATGCTCACCAAAAATCATTTTCTGAACACATTAGACCATTCAATACTACTAAGTGTCCCTTCCAAAATGGATACAGTGCAAGCAGTAAATCAGAGAAGATTAACTTGGCAAAGTCCTTCCATTCATTTTGTGGCAGCTGTTACAATTTCCTGTTGTGGGGAGATGGATGGGCAGGCCCCTTATGTCCAAATGACTGAGCACACCATAGGCCACAAGAACAGGAACTATGGGTGCTCATGAGGCAAACCTGTATGTGGGGTGAGAGCCAGCCCAAAGACCAGCTTCTCAAGACCACTGTGATGTGCTTTCACCAAAAGCTTCTACTATCGTAAGGCACCAGGCACAGAATTTGCCTGCTCAGACCTTCCCTCAGGGAACATACCCTAGGCAGCACAGCTGACCAACAGCCTCCAGCTGCTATACCTGTGGACCCACCAGGGTGGTCATGCCAGGTCACACTTCCCAGGGCTTTTCCCAGCCAGTGACTGAGCACACAGGAGAGCCAGAAGCAGGCTCTTCTATTCCAGTGCTGAATCTGTCCAACAGGCAACTTGGTTTCAGGAAATGTCTACTGGCCTGGCTGAAACTTTCTCAGAACTGTGATGAACCCACCCCCTTCCCTCCTCCTCACCTTTCATGGGTGTCAGATCTGCATCATGACCTGAAGGCTCTATCCCTGCCTAGCCCCTGTTCCCTCTCCATTGTCCTCCCCAGATTTCTCCAGTACATTTTTGCACAGTTAATTCCTCTTTTGCCTTCTTCTCAGAGGACCTGAACTGACTTACTATCTAGAGACTCACTTATTTTCTCCGCATTTTCTTCTTTTTTTATTTCATGCATTGAACTTACATGGTTGTCACTTTGCTTTCTTTTCCCACTGTATATTACAATATGAGCGCTCTTATGTTATTATGCTTCATGCATATTACTTATAATCCATAATATTCCATTGTAGAGAAGGATCATAAACATTAGCCACCTCCCTTTAGTTGGACATTCAGGGTCTTTCCAGTTTTATCCTAATTAAATGTTCCTGCAGTAAATGCCATGTGGAACTGTGGTAAGTTTTACTCAGAACAGGTCAGTATACTGGGAACCTCTTCATCAGTGGAAGTGAATCACAGGGGCTGCCAGAGACAGAAAAAAAAAATCCTGCATGAGGAATCAGGAGACCTGGGTTCTCCTTCAGATGCTGCCACGAACCTGAGCAAATCACTTTTTGTCTCTTCTGTTTCCCCTATCCTTCAAATGGAGATGATATTAGAGGAGGATCCTTTGTGAATATCAAATTTATATAATCATTTTCAAATGACTTTGGTTACCAGGGGTAGGGAGGATGAGGAAAATCAGGAGATGTTAGTCAAAGAGTACAAAGTTGTAGTTATGTGGTTCTAGAGATCTAATGTACAGCATAATGACTACAGTTAATAATACTGCATTGAACGCTGGAAATTTGTTAATTGTATAGAACAGACTTCAAGTGCACACACACGCACACACAAATCGTAACTATGGGAGAACATGATGTATTAATAAGCTTGACTATAATAATCATTCCACTATGTATATGGATATAAAATCATGTCACACATCTTAAATATATATAATTCTTATTAAAAATATATATAAATAACTGAGAAAAGGGACCCAAGAGAGCTCTCTCACCCACTTTGCACCATGTGAGGACACAACAAGAAGTCAGTTTCTGTTGTGTTAAGCCAACTAGTCTGTGGAAATTTACAACAGAGGCCCAAATGGACTCAGTGTGAATCCAGGCAGGGAAATCACTGGGACATATTTTGCAATCAACCTACCACAATGGGGCTCTGTGTTACCTGCTTCCAGAAATGGTGAAGGAGTGGACTGAGAAGGAAGATATGTGAGGGGGTAGGACTGTAGTGCTTGGCGGTGGGAGCTACTGATGACAAACCTGCCCCTCAAAAGCATCTCACCCAGTGAGACCTCCATATGCAACCAAAGAACCACCATCAGTGCCTTCAGGAATCTGGGACCCGATCTCCTAGCTGGCCTGATACTAACCTCAAGTGTTAACTGTCAAACCTCCTCCCCAACCTGGGTACTTAACCAATCGCAGGAGGCCACTCTCCAGGCTCAGGGGGCTTCCTGAGCCCTGCCTACTGCTATGGTCGCAAGCAAGTATGGCATCCCTCCTCAACTCTGCTTCCTCACATGTCTTCCACATTCTTTCTTTTAGCAGTTATGTGGGAATAGCTGAAGCATTTTGCTTTAAAAAATAAAAAGCAAGAGAACTAGTACTTTTTTGAAAATCAGAATGAAATTCTGTAAACAGCCCTGCCAAAGGCAAAGGGAAACTGCAGGAAATGATCATGTCTGTTCAACTGCTTCTGACCAAGACTCTTCAGAGGATTCTCCAAGGGAGAAATACACACAGGACTCTGGCATCAGGAATGAGGGGACACCCTCATCTTTCCTGGGAGCAAGTTCACTGGACCATTTCCCTTCCACTTATCCCTCCCCTACCATCTCACAACCCCATTCCCATTTAGCAGCAAAAACACAGCCTTCAGAAGGGGAATAACTCTTTAAATAAAGTAACACATCCCTAGCATTCACTCAGCCTCTTCATCCTCACCTCTCTTCCCACCAAAAAAAAAAAAAAAAATCTCATTTATCTTGTTGGTTTTCTCATCTTTTCCACACACTGTACAACTGGGTAAATAAGTTCTGTGTTCAATCTTTTAACAGGGGTTATTCAATTTACTCAAGCCAATGTGAATATTTCCCCCTGGTTTCCATGACAACGTCTCAGCACATTCAGTCTTCATATAAATGAGTTATTGCTTTTATGTTCTCATATCCTAAGACAATGAGGAAATTAACATAATGTGGTCATACAGAAAAAAAAAAACAATCAAAACAATCACAATCCTCATATCCTCCCCAGAAATTCATAGATAGCATTCTGTGAAAAAGAACCAAAGAGAAATGAGGCCTTTGCATCTGACAACACTGTTAACATTAGAGATTTCATTTCAGATGCATTTAAATGAAGCCAGACCATAGTGGGGTTCAAAAAAGTGTAGATACAGAGAACCAAAATGAAGGAGAAAGACATGTAAAAGCAGGGACCCAAATTCACCTTCAGGTCATACATCCTCCTAATATAGCTGCCACACTCGGCCTCACTGCACTCTGGCCATGCTAGCACTCCTGCCCCAGGACCTTCGCACATGCTGTTACCCAGGCCTGGAACATTTTTTCCATGTTACTCTCCCAGTGACTGCTTTGCTAGATAATTCCTACTCATCTTTCAGGTCTCAGCTTAGAAAAGTCACTGGCTCAGGGAAGTCAGGTTTCACCACTTGTCAACACTAAGTGGAATCCTCCTGTGTGATATATACCTTCTTGGCTCCTCATATTCTTTGCTGTTTTAGGTAGGTTTCCCCAGAAGCAGATCCTAAGAGAAGGATGTGAAGGCAAGTGGTTTATCTAGGAAGTGATCCCAGGAAACAATGGCATGACAGTGGAGAAGTGAGACAAGGGAAGGGGAAGAAGCCAAATCTAGGATGTGTTGAGCAGCTTCACATGGACAAGTGGAACTCAGTCCCACCAGGAACTTCTGGGAGCCAGCACAGAGTATGCCTCGGCTTATAGGTGAGGACGGCAAGACAAACTACCAGCACTGGTTGGGGTATACTCTCCTGCGTATGCATTTCCCTGCACTTCCAGCCTGCCCCACAAAGGTCTGCTGGAGAAAACACCAGGCACTGTCGCAGGTGCTTATGGTATGAAGAGTGGGCTTCAAGGGCTTATGGGCAATGCACCAACAACATCTACCACATCCTCCAATGCAAATAACATAATTATTATCTGAGACTGGAGATTGATGGAATAGCAGACAAAAAGTTCAACTCAAACCCAGCCAGCAAAATAGAGTCCAGATGAATAGAGAGGCATGGAAACAGAGGAGAAAATTATAGATTCAAGAGACAGTAGATATTGGAGCACAGGCTATAGTCAAGGAGCTGAAGACTTTCTGGAAGGAAGTATCCAAGGTCCTTCATGCCATCCTAAAAACCATCTCTTTTGCTGCATATCTGGCAAGACAGTTCAATCCAGAAAGTTCTAGTTCTCAGGTCAGGAAAGAGCAATCTTTGGTCCCAGGTGGAGGAGTGGCTGCTCCCCCCACAGACCTCAAAATTAACTCTCAACCTCTGTTTGGTGAACTTAGAATCCTGAGCTTCTGAGCTTTTCTGATGGTTCCAATTGGAGAAACTTATTTGATGAGCCATCAATAGGGAAATACACCATTAAACAGTGATATAACCATTCAATCAAATATTATGCAACCACTAAAAATGATGGCTGCTTGGGGTAGGTATTCATAAAGATATGTATGTAACAGCATAGTAACAGCAAATGCAAATTATGCTTGCTGTTTACTCATTTGTCTCCCCACACCAGCAAGAACACTCAACAAAGGTGGGGATGTTTGTTTTGTTCAATTCTGGGTCCTCAGTGTCTAGGACAGTGACAAGCAAAAAACATCTATCAGCTGACAGGTTAAATTCCTAGTGTCTGGCATCCAATCAAAAATTATTTAGTCTACCAGAGATGGGGGCCAGGGCTACCCTCCATCATACCCAGCACCAGCCAGGAGGGCCTGGGTGACCTAACTCAGAAGTACAGGGTAGAGCAAACTTCGACCAATAAAACATAGGAAACAGGGGGCAGCTGGCAG
Organism: Canis lupus familiaris; assembly: GCF_011100685.1. Classification (NCBI taxonomy): domain Eukaryota; kingdom Metazoa; phylum Chordata; class Mammalia; order Carnivora; family Canidae; genus Canis; species Canis lupus. The sequence continues at coordinate 27,881,436 of NC_049227.1, forward strand.
AACAATGACTCATTCTTCCTCCCTCAGGGCCGACAGTGCTGGGATGCAGTCACTCCACCAAGTCTCTATACAGGTGTCCCATGAGACAGGTTGTGTTTCCATCAAGCTGTGGGCCGCTCTGATATTGGCACCACCTTGCATTTGCTTTCTCTCCTTCTCTGCCTCACTTCCCTCTTGCCATCATTCTTCCTTCCTTGGAATACACAGCCCAATAAAGCATTAGTGTGTATACACTTTCCATCAGGTTCTGTTGCTAGGCAGAGATAACTCATCCTAAAATCTGTGACTCATAGAGTATCTTTGAAAAGACTGTTCTGGTTAATCCCCCAACTTAATGGTTTAGTGCAAAAGCCATGGTTATTATTATCTCATGATTCTGAGGGTCAGGAACACAAGTAGGATCCAGCTGGGCAAGTTCTCTGCTCTATGTGGTGTCCACTGGGGTCACTTGATGGTGTTCAGTTGACTTCCAGGCCACTCTGAAGAATCCAAACAGCTTCTGTGACATGCTAGGTGCCTTGGTGGGGAAAATGGGAAGCTGGGCTCTACAGGACCCTTCTTCCTCTCCTGTTATCTCAGGGTCTCCGTACCTATCTCTCCTTGGACTTCTTACATGGTGGCTCAGGGCTTTAAGACCAAGAATTCCAAGAGGTTGGGGCCCACTTAAGATGAGACCCAGAGCCAGCATGGCAACACTTTCTGGCATTCCTAGTTAAAGCAGTCAGAGGCCAGCCCAGGTTCAAGAGGAGAAGAGAGAGATTTTACTTCTCAATGGTAGAGTGTCAAAGAGTTTGCAGCCACCCACAATCTCCAGACAAACACATACACACACACATACACACACACACACACACACACAAAACTGGGAACAGGCATGGAGTGAAGACAGAAGCATCACGGTAGGAAGGATCCTTTCATCCTACTGGCATCGTTTTCCATGTGCATGTATTACTTTTCTCAAAGAAAAAAATGTGAAGGAAAAGGAGGAGGGGGAGAGAAACAATGTCAATACGCTGAATCCTCATCTTCTGTGGTAGAGAGTCAATAGAAAATGTCTTAAATTGATAAATCAAGAAACAGCTGCATAAGCATCTTATTTGGAGTTACAGAGATAAACACCAGAAGACCTAAAAATGGAAACAGCATTTCCAGCAATTGCCTCTGGGGGCTAGGACTCAGGGGAGGGAAGAGAAAAGAGATGGGGCCAGGAACTGCTGCTTTCATTAGGAGCCCTTCTGTTCTTGTACTTTTTACTATGTATACATATTACTTTGATAAAAAATGTAAGGGGGGAGAAAAGGAGGAACAGTGGCGATGGTTCTTTTTAAAGCTATGTAATTAAACCCGAAAAGAATCTCATTTTGCCAAGTGGGGAAAAATAGTAGCAAGATACAAAGCTATATTTGTAGTATGTTTGAAAGTACGTTTAATAAAGACAGAAAGAAAAAATACATCTATATGGAGGAGGGGAAGACACGAAAGGAATGGCCCTTGCCAAGTGATGGGGGGTGGGCTTCTCTTCTGTGTTTTCCAGATTCTCAGCACTATGATTCTCTTGCTTTCATAAAGCAAAGAAATAAATACATTACTTTAAATAAATAAACTAAGCAGTGATTAAATAAAAATGTCAGAAGACTCTCCGAAGAACTCTCCGCCCAAACCTTTAATTCCTAGAGCCTCCCAGGTAGGGCAATGGAGAAGGCCGGCTCTGTCCACAGGCTCTGGCACACTCTAGCCAGCCAGTGCTATGAACTTGGTTACAAAACCTTCCCAGAATTTAGCCAATGTATTTTTAATTCAATTGAACAATAACTTTTGTAAGCCTCCAGTGTTTCAGTTCTGAATCTGAAATGCTCCTTCGGTCATTAAATAAATATTTATTGAGTACCTACTATGTGCTACACAAAATGCTAGGACCTGGGGTTACAACAATAGATGAGACAAGTAAAATTTCCATCTCTCTGGAACCACTGTTTAGTGGAGAAGGCAGACAAGCAATCAGGCAATTGCATTATATCCTAAGAGATGCTTTGACTGGGGAAAGCACACGTGGGAGGAAATAAGCCAGTAGGCTTCCTAGAAGAGACCAAATCTAAGTTCAGACTCAAAAGATGAACCATTGCAGATCAGGTTAAAGGTGGGGGAAAGTATTTCCAGCACAGAGAATACAATATGCAAAGGCTTACAGACAATAGAGAAGACAGCTAATTCAAGGAACCAAGAATGACCCAAAAAATTTTTAAAAAAAGATACCCCATAATTAAAACAGTCCCAAAGGGCTCCTCTCCTCTGGAGGCTCTAGGGCTAGACTGCCTGAACTGGAATCCAGCCCTGCCACTTAACAAGCTATGTGACCTGAGTCACAGTACTTCACCTGAGCTGTGCCTCAGTCTCCAGTATCTTAGTCTGCTCAGGCTGCTGTAACAGAAGACCACCGACTGCGTAGTTTGTAACCACAGAAAATTGTTGCTCAAAATTCTGGAGCCTGGAAGTTCAAGATTAAGGGGCAAGCAGATTTGGGGTCTGGTGAGAATCCACTCCCTGGTTCAGACACAGTACCTTGCTGTCACCTCACATAGCAGAAGGGAGGAGAGTGCTGTGGGGGATCTCTTTTATAAAGGCACTAACTCCATTCACCAAGGCCCCACTCTCTTGACCTAATCACCTCCCAAAGGCCCCACCTCCGAATACCACTTTGTGCATTAGGAGTCCACGTAGGAATTCAAGAACAAACGTCCAGGCCGTAGCCCTGAGCTCCTTCTTCGGTCCCTCACTTCCCTTCTCTCCCTTGACACCGCACCCCACCGAAATCCCGGTTTCAGACTTCGAAGGAGCCCAACCTCAGTCACACACCTTGTAGGGATTTAGATCCAAGCAAGCCCACTCCAAAGGCTACATGTTACACACCAGGCCGCACCACACACACTTCTAGGTCTACACTGTGGGATCAAGAATGCCAACGTCTGCCAGTTACAGAGCCCCCTGCCAGGGGAACAGTGGACCAGATCCTGTCTCAGACCTGGAAGGAGCTAATCCTAAGGATAACGCAACAGAAGGAGACACAGCAAACCCCAAAGCAGGCTACTATATTCTGATTGGGCTGTTGCTGAAGAACAGTTGTGGGGACAGAACGTGAGCCCTGCAGCTTCTGTAACTTTGGTGTTGTCATCTGCACCGTGGAGATCCTAAGGTTCACCTCACAAGGTAAGA